>NC_042984.1:7526765-7644265 GCF_901001165.1 Salmo trutta | reverse complement strand
ATCAACATAAGAATTGTTTAGCAATCTGTAGAAAACAGAAAGTCTACGTTGCACAGTAATATGGCTAATATTTAATATCACCACGGGTTTCGAGGATTGAGAATCCACGTCTGGAACCCCTTTTTACACCCCTATTTCAACATGTTGAGGGGCTCCTGAGTAGCGACAGCGGTCTAAGGCACTGCATCTCAGTGCTAGAGGCGTCACTACAGACCCTGGTTCAGCGGTCTAATGCACTGCATCTCAGTGCTAGAGGCGTCACTACAGACCCTGGTTCAGTGGTGTAAGGCACTGCATCTCAGTGCTAGAGGCGTCACTACAGACCCTGGTTCAGCGTTCTAATGCACTGCATCTCAGTGCTAGAGGCGTCACTACAGACCCTGGTTCGATCCCGGGCTGTATCACAACCGGCCGTGATCGGGAGTCCCATGGGGCGGTGCACAATTGGCCCAGCGTCGTCCATGTTAGGGGAGGGTTTGGCTGGGGTTAGGCCGTCATAAGAATTTGATCTTAACTGACTTGCCTAGTTAAATTAAAAAAATGACCATGCAGCTCGTTGTGCAAATCAGACTCTCTGGTACACTCACACACAGCCAAACCCCCTCTGGTATAGCCATACAGTTTGTGGTGTAACTATCTTTATTAGCAAATAATAATATTTTCTGCTAATTTCAGGTTCATGGACAAGAAGCTTTCTCGTGAGTACTGATTCTGAATATCGTTGGTTCTGCTGAGTTGAATTGACAAACTATGAATTATCTATTTGCATGCAGAGCCAACCAAGGCTTTGACAATTTCTTAGCCATAACTTTAAGGACTGAAATAGAAAGTGTCTCCAATTTGGCTTTCCCTCATTATTACTGTTGTTGAAATGTAGTCCACGGGTGTAATCATTAGTCCAAACAGAGTTTCTAGCGGACAAATTCTGGTAGGTCCTACCCTGTTCACTTTGCTTGCATTTTTAAGAAACGTTTTGCAACAGAATGGCCGTAATTAATGCGCCCCAGGTCTTCAAAGTTCTTACATCTTGTTCCTCAGTGAAGCTGAACGGTGGCAGGCAGGTCCAAGGAGTCCTGCGAGGATTTGACCCCTTCATGAACTTGGTGATGGATGACTGCTTGGAGATGGCCCCTGGGGGAATACAGAACACGATAGGCATGGTGGTCAGTACCAAACGGCGTTGTCAACTACATTTACACACTATCTCTGAGGATAGACACATTTTTAATTCTATTCATCAATGTCACCACACCTTTTTATGGTTTACTTTCTGTAGGTAATCAGAGGAAACAGCATCATCATGTTGGAGGCACTTGAGAGAGTATGAGGGTGGGGATGGCAGAATCGGCTTGGAAGAAGTGGAATAATGGACATTTACACTTTTTTATTTTGTAATTTCCTTGTTTTTCCTGTTGATAGAGTATGTATTTGATACGTTTGGACAGATGTTTCATTTGGAAACGTTTTGAATTGTGAAATCTTGTGAATAAACTGGGTATTTTGTTTTTATTTTTGCGGAATTGTGTTTTTTTTTTACCTCCGTCTCAAGCATTTGATTGATTTAAATTTAAGGTCAAATTATAGTTAGGCGATAACATACAATGGAGATATGTCTATTCAAACATTGAGGGCTATTATCCCTAATAAATTCGTGTAACTGACTGCCCCAATTTCTCACCTTTTTTATACAAGTGACTACAATTAATGGACACGGGTTGATTTCAACAGTCAACACCAGGGGTCGCCGTCTCACTTCACACAGGCTTTTTAAGGTAGAGAAAGGACTTTTATTTTGACAGGTTGGTTACGCAGAGCCGGACTCTACCATTTGGTTGCACAGTGTATTGAGGGCATGTGGAAAGTAGGAATGTCGGAGGAGGTCGGAAAAGCGTTACACGCGGTGGTAGACAAGGTAAATCAAGCGGCGGCACGTCGCCCCAAGGTAAGTCGAAGTTGGGAAGAACCCGTATCTACTTTAGATAGTCGTGCGAAATTATCTTATTTAAAAGCGGGGGGTGGACCAGTTGTATGTTCAGGCAAAACACCTCAACCTTTGAGACGTTACACCGTAAAATGCACATTACATTTTGATATCTACTAATTAGCTAACAAACTTAGCTCTTTCCTATTGCATGGCCCGTGAAGCAAACTCTTTTAAACCACCTCTGTACCACGCGGAGGGTTAGACGATCTGCTGCTGCTGCTCTTATCATGTTAACATCAATGTTTCGTAAGCGTTGCAAAACATTTATTCGATCAACTTCCGTGCTCACACCTGTTTTAGTAATTGAATTACCGTTTTGTATTGGTTCAATCGACACCATCCCACTACAATTGAACTAGCCTAGGCAGCCGATAGTGAGCGCTAGATCTGCACCAAAGACACTAGGTAGAGATCCTAAAATTGCTTCTCCAAATAGAAATCCCCGATGACGCTTGTAGGCGACGTCACGGTGACGTCAGCGATCTAATCTCATGCGTAGATACACGTCATTGGGTCTTACGGTTGTATCGCGCCGAACTGCGCATGTGTAGGCCGTCAACTCAAAGGCACCCCTTTTATATATATATATATATATATCAAAAGTTGATTTGGATTTGAAGTTGTTTTTGACGAAAAAAAAACATTTTTTCACTTTCACGAGGTTGAAGTTAATAACATGTTCAACTATATTACTTAAGATATTGGCTCGAACCTAGGTTGTCTTTTAGATTTCGAGAAAATTAACTAAGGAATAATTGTTGACTTCTCATTGACTTGTCAAACCCCGGCCTGGTAAATTTGGTCTGTTTTGCAAGCGTTCCCGGAAGTGTTGCGGTGTTACGCCTCTGGGTTTAGAAACTGCACTATCGTCTAGGATTGATTTTCCCAGCCGGTAAAATAATACCAGAGAGGAAGAGATGCTCAACTTGACGGAAAATCTATCTCCATCCAGCAGGTGGCGCTTTTTTGTTGTTTAGCCCACCAAGCAAGGACTTTTTATATAGAGGTCAATGACCACGTTCACATGCACACCAATAACCCGTTGTTATTCGGGATACTCAAGTATTCTGTTTTTGACTTGACACACACAAACATATCACGTTTACAATAACCCCAAAAAGCTTGTATCCCGGTTATGAGAAACTCGGATAAGATGCCTGGGATATGCTGACCTTAGATGGGATACTGTGGCATGCAAACATCTTACTGCTGTTTTTCGCTGGCGGTCTGTTAAGGCTCAGTTTAACATCATGGGTGTTTTAGATTTTTTTTCTTCGTCTGATTGTCAAACAAATCACTTTGTAGGCTACGTGCGCAGTTCGATACACCATAATTCCATAATGTATTTTGTTGATACTCTGTACATCACTGTATAGCCTACTGGCTACATTAACCCCTAATTTAGGCCACTTTGTGTTTATCATTTCCGACATTTGGTAGCTATATTATAATTTCCGACATTATAAATAAAGTAGTGCTCACCAGAATAATATCTTGCATTGATATAATTAATGCATTAGTAACCGGGGAGAACGCTAAAACACTGGAAAGATGGGTCCTGTGGAAAATGTCCACATGTCATCAGTTTGATCGGTTTTAAGGAAATGAAAAGTTGAGCGAATGATGATACACGTTACTGATAAGACTTCAGTTCGTCTTGGTGCATAATTTATGTGGTTGAAATACTGTCTGCTTGCATAACGGAGTCAAAGATAACAGTACACCGAATTCCCATTTTCTCAAGAGATGCTGAAAGTAATAAATCATAATTCTCCACTATCTTCCTGAGACAAAATTAACATTTGTTGTATAATTATACTGCAAGAAATGCATAATTCTGCAGGAGTTAGGATACATACACCTGAAACCCCACCTCTTTAAGGAATACCTGGGATAGGATAAAGTAATGCTTCTAACCCCCCCCCCAAAAAAAGATATAGATGTACTATTGTAAAGTGGTTGTTCCACTGGATATCATAAGGTGAACGCGCCAATTTGTAAGTCGCTCTGGATAAGAGCGTCTGCTAAATGACTTAAATGAAAGGTCATAGATCTACAGTCAGTGTCCATATTTAAGTTACTATTTCATTTAGCCCATATTAACTTAAATGAGGATTATTCTGATTACTCATGGATAAAGGGATACTCGTGAGCGGGATATGAAAGGGCGTCTAAACGTCTTATTTGGGGTAAGATCTTAAGCGGGATATTAGCTACTATCCGGGAATATACGCACGTAAACTCATTCATTTCAACTCGGAGGTCCAGAGTTTCCGACATGACGTGAGCGCAGCAGTATTAAATATTTATTTAATTTTATATTTGATAAAGAATACAAAACATACACATACAAACGACAACTACATCACACCTGCCCAGACCCACTAGCCTCTAACCCATCTCCAGTGCCCGCATCATTTTCCTCCACATGGCCTGAAACTGCACCATTTCATTTCTCTCCGTAGCCCACGCACTTTCAATATTTAAATAATAAATCATATTTTCTCCATTGTGTTAAAGATGAGTGATGAGAAGAGAATCGTCCAACCCATCGCGTATCTCACTAATAATTTGAGTTTATTTGAACTCATTTCTGAGACGACGAACGCGATATTACTAGCCTACTGCGCGGGCAGACAACTATTTCAGATTTGAATGTCAGGTTGTCATCTTGTAAGGAAATGCCAGCAGGCTAAAATAAGATTCTGACAGTTTATCTGGGTTGTGTTGTAAACGTTGCCACCGCTAACCCTAATACCTAACCTTAGCCACACTGCTAACCCTAATACCTAACCTTAGCCACACCGCTAACCCTAATACCTAACCTTAGCCACACTGCTAACCCTAATACCTAACCTTAGCCACACTGCTAACCCTAATACCTAACCTTAGCCACACTGCTAACCCTAATACCTAACCTTAGCCACACTGCTAACCCTAATACCTAACCTTAACCACAACCACACTGCTAACCCTAATACCTAACCTTAGCCACACTGCTAACCCTAATACCTAACCTTAACCACAACCACACTGCTAACCCTAATACCTAACCTTAGCCACACTGCTAACCCTAATACCTAACCTTAGCCACACTGCTAACCCTAATACCTAACCTTAACCACACTGCTAACCCTAATACCTAACCTTAGCCACACTGCTAACCCTAATACCTAACCTTAACCACAACCACACTGCTAACCCTAATACCTAACCTTAACCACACTGCTAACCCTAATACCTAACCTTAACCACAACCACACTGCTAACCCTAATACCTAACCTTAACCACACTGCTAACCCTAATACCTAACCTTAGCCACACTGCTAACCCTAATACCTAACCTTAGCCACACTGCTAACCCTAATACCTAACCTTAGCCACACTGCTAACCCTAATGCTTAACCTTAACCACACTGCTAACCCTAATACCTAACCTTAACCACACTGCTAACCCTAATACCTAACCTTAACCACACTGCTAACCCTAATACCTAACCTTAGCCATACTGCTAACCCTAATACCTAACCTTAGCCACAACCACACTGCTAACCCTAATACCTAACCTTAACCACAACCACACTGCTAACCCTAATGCCTAACCACAACCACACTGCTAACCCTAATACCTAACCTTAGCCACAACCACACTGCTAACCCTAATACCTAACCTTAGCCACAACCACACTGCTAACCCTACTACCTAACCTTAGCCACAACCACACTGCTAACCCTAATACCTAACCTTAGCCACAACCACACTGCTAACCCTAATACCTAACCTTAGCCACAACCACACTGCTAACCCTAATACCTAACCTTAGCCACAACCACACTGCTAACCCTAATACCTAACCTTAGCCACAACCACACTGCTAACCCTAATACCTAACCTTAGCCACAACCACACTGCTAACCCTAATACCTAACCTTAGCCACAACCACACTGCTAACCCTAATGCCTAACCTTAGCCACAACCACACTGCTAACCCTAATACCTAACCTTAACCACAACCACACTGCTAACCCTAATACCTAACCTTAGCCACAACCACACTGCTAACCCTAATGCCTAACCTTAGCCACAACCACACTGCTAACCCTAATACCTAACCTTAGCCACAACCACACTGCTAACCCTAATACCTAACCTTAGCCACAACCACACTGCTAACCCTAATGCCTAACCTTAGCCACAACCACACTGCTAACCCTAATACCTAACCTTAGCCACAACCACACTGCTAACCCTAATACCTAACCTTAGCCACAACCACACTGCTAACCCTAATACCTAACCTTAGCCACAACCACACTGCTAACCCTAATGCCTAACCTTAGCCACAACCACACTGCTAACCCTAATACCTAACCTTAACCACAACCACACTGCTAACCCTAATACCTAACCTTAGCCACAACCACACTGCTAACCCTAATGCCTAACCTTAACCACAACCACACTGCTAACCCTAATACCTAACCTTAGCCACAACCACACTGCTAACCCTAATGCCTAACCTTAACCACAACCACACTGCTAACCCTAATGCCTAACCTTAACCACAACCACACTGCTAACCCTAATACCTAACCTTAGCCACAACCACACTGCTAACCCTAATGCCTAACCTTAACCCCAACCACACTGCTAACCCTAATGCCTAACCTTGACCACACTGCTAACCCTAATGCCTAACATTGACCTCACTGCTAACCCTAATGCCTAACCTTAACCACAACCACACTGCTAACCGTAATGCCTAACCTTGACCTCACTGCTAACCCTAATGCCTAACCTTGACCTCACTGCTAACCCTAATGCCTAACCTTGACCTCACTGCTAACCCTAATGCCTAACCTTAACCACGACCGCACTGCTAACCCTTATGCCTAACCTTGACCTTACTGCTAACCCTAATGCCTAACATTGACCTCACTGCTAACCCTAATGCCTAACCTTAACCACGACCACACTGCTAACCCTAATGCCTAACCTTGACCTCACTGCTAACCCTAATGCCTAACCTTGACCTCACTGCTAACCCTAATGCCTAACCTTAACCACGACCGCACTGCTAACCCTTATGCCTAACCTTGACCTCACTGCTAACCCTAATGCCTAACCTTGACCTCACTGCTAACCCTAATGCCAGCCAGCACATTTCTTCATTGTCTACACCATCTATTTCTCTTCGTTCCATATTGTGCCCCCAATATGCCCTCCTGAATGAGCACCAGATATCTACTGGACTGTCCTGAAGTAGTTCAGGTTAATCAAGATGTGACAATCCCTTTGGCTATGATGATGTCATCCATACATCTTTTCATTTATTCGCCATATATTTTATTGCTCTTTTTTTCCCTCTGCTCTCCCACCCAAGACGTTGCCCGTGGTGCCGCCCCGCCTGGTAGCTGTAAGTAAGACGAAACCACCTGACATGGTGATCGAGGCGTACCGAAAAGGGCATCGCAATTTTGGTGAAAACTATGTGAGTATTTGTATTGTACATGATGGTAACATGTTATACAGTTACACAGAACACCTTTTATTGCTAGTGTTACAACATTGGTGGTTTTACTTTTTCATTTGACTTTTAGGTGAATGAACTTGTGGATAAAGCATCAAATCCTCAGGTTGGTTCTAAGGTTTGAAGTCACATTATTCTTCATCTCATGACATGTCTATCCGACATCTGTAAAAAAATATTTTTTTATGCCCACATCTAGATTTTAGAATCATGCCCAGAAATCGAATGGCATTTTATTGGCCATTTACAGAAGAATAATGTCAACAAACTTTTGGGTAAGTAACATCTTGTGCAACATGTTATGCTTTGTGTTCTATATTTTTAATAGTGTAGTGTTCTGCTCGGGTGCACCATAGGCCTCCATATTTAAAGCTTTCAACATCAACTTGCATGTCTCCCTATACCCATCAATCTACTCACACACTTCAATCTTTTTATTGTTTTTTAAAGCTGACATATTTCGACTTTCGACCTCAAAATCGGTCTTTGTCAAGCTTTGAACACAATTCCATAGAAACCTTTAGTAGAGCCGACAGATCTGAATTCTACTTACACACATCCCATAGGTGTACCAAACCTGTTCATGGTGGAGACGGTGGACTCAGCCAAGTTGGCCGACAAGGTGAACAGCTCCTGGCAGAGGTTAAGAGCAGCTAGTACGCAGACGTTAAAGATCATGGTTCAGATCAACACCAGTGGGGAGGAAAGTAAGTATTCACACACAGGTTGGCTTTTATTGAGATGGCTCATGTACTGGAGGCATTTATTGAGATGGCTCATGTACTGGAGGCAGCTCTGCAGAGAGGTCACTAGCTCGCATAGCCACAATGTCATAAAATCTGATTTAAAAAAATTATAAACTAACCCTAATGCCTAACCACAACCACACTGCTAACCCTAATGCCTAACCACAACCACACTGCTAACCCTAATGCCTAACCACAACCACACTGCTAACCCTAATGCCTAACCACAACCACACTGCTAACCCTAATGCCTAACCACAACCACACTGCTAACCCTAATGCCTAACCACGACCACACTGCTAACCCTAATGCCTAACCACAACCACACTGCTAAACCCAATGCCTAACCACGACCACACTGCTAACCCTAATGCTAACCCTAACCACGACCACACTGCTAACCTTAACCACAACCACACTGCTAACCCTAATGCCTAACCACAACCACACTGCTAACCCTAATGCCTAACCACGACCACACTGCTAACCCTAATGCCTAACCACAACCACACTGCTAAACCCAATGCCTAACCACGACCACACTGCTAACCCTAATGCTAACCCTAACCACGACCACACTGCTAACCTTAACCACAACCACACTGCTAACCCTAATGCCTAACCACAACACACACTGCTAAACCCAATGCCTAACCACGACCACACTGCTAAACCCAATGCCTAACCACGACCACACTGCTAAACCCAATGCCTAACCACGACCACACTGCTAAACCCAATGCCTAACCACGACCACACTGCTAAACCCAATGCCTAACCACGACCACACTGCTAAACCCAATGCCTAACCACGACCACACTGCTAAACCCAATGCCTAACCACGACCACACTGCTAAACCCAATGCCTAACCACGACCACACTGCTAAACCCAATGCCTAACCACGACCACACTGCTAAACACAATGCCTAACCACGACCACACTGCTAAACCCAATGCCTAACCACAACCACACTGCTAACCCTAATGCCTAACCACGACCACACTGCTAACCCTAATGCCTAACCACGACCACACTGCTAACCCTAATGCCTAACCACGACCACACTGCTAACCCTAATGCCTAACCACAACCACACTGCTAACCCTAATGCCTAACCACAACCACACTGCTAACCCTAATGCCTAACCACAACCACACTGCTAACCCTAATGCCTAACCACGACCACACTGCTAACCCTAATGCCTAACCACAACCACACTGCTAACCCAATGCCTAACCACAACCACACTGCTAACCCAATGCCTAACCACGACCACACTGCTAACCCAATGCCTAACCACGACCACACTGCTAAACCCAATGCCTAACCACGACCACACTGCTAACCCTAATGCCTAACCACGACCACACTGCTAACCCTAATGCCTAACCACGACCACACTGCTAACCCTAATGCCTAACCACGACCACACTGCTAACCCTAATGCCTAACCACAACCACACTGCTAACCCTAATGCCTAACCACAACCACACTGCTAACCCTAATGCCTAACCACAACCACACTGCTAACCCTAATGCCTAACCACAACCACACTGCTAACCCTAATGCCTAACCACAACCACACTGCTAACCCTAATGCCTAACCACAACCACACTGCTAACCCTAATGACTAACCACAACCACACTGCTAACCCTAATGACTAACCACAACCACACTGCTAACCCTAATGACTAACCACAACCACACTGCTAACCCTAATGACTAACCACAACCACACTGCTAACCCTAATGACTAACCACAACCACACTGCTAACCCTAATGCTAACCTTAACCACGACCACACTGCTAAACACAATGCCTAACCACGACCACACTGCTAAACCCAATGCCTAACCACGACCACACTGCTAAACCCAATGCCTAACCACAACCACACTGCTAAACCCAATGCCTAACCACGACCACACTGCTAAACCCAATGCCTAACCACGACCACACTGCTAAACCCAATGCCTAACCACGACCACACTGCTAAACCCAATGCCTAACCACGACCACACTGCTAAACCCAATGCCTAACCACGACCACACTGCTAACCCTAATGCCTAACCACAACCACACTGCTAAACCCAATGCCTAACCACGACCACACTGCTAACCCTAATGCCTAACCACAACCACACTGCTAAACCCAATGCCTAACCACGACCACACTGCTAAACCCAATGCCTAACCACGACCACACTGCTAAACCCAATGCCTAACCACAACCACACTGCTAAACCCAATGCCTAACCACAACCACACTGCTAAACCCAATGCCTAACCACGACCACACTGCTAACCCTAATGCCTAACCACAACCACACTGCTAAACCCAATGCCTAACCACAACCACACTGCTAAACCCAATGCCTAACCACGACCACACTGCTAACCCTAATGCCTAACCACAACCACACTGCTAAACCCAATGCCTAACCACGACCACACTGCTAAACCCAATGCCTAACCACGACCACACTGCTAACCCTAATGCCTAACCACAACCACACTGCTAAACCCAATGCCTAACCACAACCACACTGCTAACCCTAATGCCTAACCACAACCACACTGCTAACCCTAATGCCTAACCACAACCACACTGCTAACCCTAATGCCTAACCACAACCACACTGCTAACCCTAATGCCTAACCACAACCACACTGCTAACCCTAATGCCTAACCACAACCACACTGCTAACCCTAATGCCTAACCACAACCACACTGCTAACCCTAATGCCTAACCACAACCACACTGCTAACCCTAATGACTAACCACAACCACACTGCTAACCCTAATGACTAACCAACCACCTACCCTAATGACTACCACAACCACACTGCTAACCCTAATGCTAACCTTAACCACGACCACACTGCTAAACCCAATGCCTAACCACGACCACACTGTCAAACCCAATGCCTAACCACGACCACACTGCTAACCCTAATGCCTAACCACAACCACACTGCTAAACCCAATGCCTAACCACGACCACACTGCTAAACCCAATGCCTAACCTTAAAGGGGAATGGAAACAGCAGGATTTAGAACGCCAGCTAACTGTAACTGTAAATCTCCATATTGGCATTGTTGCATCACTGACAGGAGAGAACATTTTGGAACTCCCCAAAAATGTCTGAATTTACCGAGTCGCTCCGAGACTGAGAATGAGTTTATTACAGAGAATTAAATAACTTTAGTTAGGGAACCAATAAACCTACTGAAGCCGCTCATGTTTGAGCCAAACGTTGCCCCAGATCAAAGAGTTGGTTCTCGTAGAAGTAACAACACAGATATGCCGCCTGCTAGAGGGTCTGCGTAGGCAAACAAACTGGTGTCAGTGGGGATGCCGCCAGGTAATGTCTAGAGTATGAGTGTGTGTGTTGTAGAGAGATGGTGGTGATACAGCACAAAATCCCAGAGAATGGTGACTGTATTACATCCAGTCAGAGGTTCCTGTCAGTCTGTCTGGATGGTGATGTATTACATCCAGGTCAGAGGTTCCTGTCAGTCTGTCTGGATGGTGATGTATTACATCCAGGTCAGAGGTTCCTGTCAGTCTGTCTGGACGGTGACTGTATTACATCCAGATCAGAGGTTCCTGTCAGTCTGTCTGGATGGTGACTGTATTACATCCAGTCAGAGGTTCCTGTCAGTCTGTCTGGATGGTGACTGTATTACATCCAGGTCAGAGGTTCCTGTCAGTCTGTCTGGATGGTGACTGTATTACATCCAGGTCAGAGGTTCCTGTCAGTCTGTCTGGATGGTGACTGTATTACATCCAGGTCAGAGGTTCCTGTCAGTCTGTCTGGATGGTGATGTATTACATCCAGGTCAGAGGTTCCTGTCAGTCTGTCTGGATGGTGATGTATTACATCCAGGTCAGAGGTTCCTGTCAGTCTGTCTGGATGGTGACTGTATTACATCCAGGTCAGAGGTTCCTGTCAGTCTGTCTGGATGGTGACTGGTTCCTGTCAGTCTGTCTGGATGGTGGCTGTATTACATCCAGTCAGAGGTTCCTGTCAGTCTGTCTGGATGGTGGCAGTATTACTTCCTGTCAGTCTGTCTGGACGGTGACTGTATTACATCCAGGTCAGAGGTTCCTGTCAGTCTGTCTGGATGGTGACTGTATTACATCCAGTCAGAGGTTCCTGTCAGTCTGTCTGGATGGTGATGTATTACATCCAGGTCAGAGGTTCCTGTCAGTCTGTCTGGATGGTGACTGTATTACATCCAGGTCAGAGGTTCCTGTCAGTCTGTCTGGATGGTGATGTATTACATCCAGGTCAGAGGTTCCTGTCAGTCTGTCTGGATGGTGATGTATTACATCCAGGTCAGAGGTTCCTGTCAGTCTGTCTGGATGGTGACTGTATTACATCCAGGTCAGAGGTTCCTGTCAGTCTGTCTGGATGGTGACTGTATTACATCCAGGTCAGAGGTTCCTGTCAGTCTGTCTGGATGGTGACTGGTTCCTGTCAGTCTGTCTGGATGGTGGCTGTATTACATCCAGTCAGAGGTTCCTGTCAGTCTGTCTGGATGGTGATGTATTTATTGGACGTGTCACTAATCCTTATGAAGGACTTCCTGGCAGAAGAGGTTACTCGACCAGTCAGCAGCCGATATGCCAGTTAAATAATTGTTGAAATGTTGCTTGATTATAAATGTGAGGTTAATATCAGTAGTAGCTAGGTGCTCAGTAAATATAATCAGTATCCTATAAAGATGTTTATTATCAGTGCTGTTTGGCGCGTTGGTAACACATTTACCTTTTAAATTAGATGACCGGAGTTGGAATCGCAGACAACTTCATGATTCATCAAATCTCATTCTAACCAATAATGGGACGTGCTCATTATAAATACATTGTGATTTCATTTCGGTTTCAGACTAACTTTTCTTATGATTTTGTTTGCAGAGCTTACAGGCTGGCAGTTTATCACCAGTTCACCCTATGGGCACAAGGGAGAATTAGAAGGGGTGTACGGTGTCGTTTCTTCCAAAAGGTGCACATAGCCAAAGGTATTGAATACAACCAGTTAATTTAGTAAATCTAGCCTGAGACATAGACCTAATGCCTGAGCCTTATGTAAAAATAGTATTAGTTAGCTTGTCCCCTATAACAACAGGTTCAATCATAACCAGATAAACTTGCTTTGACTAATCTGTGTCCCTGTCGATAGAGTAGTGACTTCAACTAGCTTTGGCTGCCATCTATTGGAAAGGAAGGGTAACTACACTGGGCAGCTAGTTGGCAGAGTCAAAGTAGACTTTAATAATATATACCATTTAGCAGACGTCTTTAACAAACGCAAACTGGGTACATAGTAGTGGAAAAAAGGTCATAGAAACAGGATTACAATTTTGATATCATGGATGGTCCGTCGTTGCATCTATATAGCTCTGCCTATGCATTTGAGAGTGGTGACATTTCTCCAGCCCCATCCCTCAGCTTTTTAACGAAAGAGGAGCAGGGAGACACTTTGTTGTTGTTTCTACTGCTGATTACCACTTTAAGTTAAGATGCAGATGAAATACTAAATGACTTAAATGTAAATGTAAAAATACACACCAGAATATGTTACAGATACTATAAAAATGTCCCATCACTCAGACAGGTAGTGAATACACAGCATCCAGCACAGCAAACAATCAAATGTATTTTACAAAAGACCTTTTTACATTAAAATACTAAGCACAAGGCCTCCCGAGTGGCACAGTGGTCTATGGCACTGCGTCGCAGTGCTGGCTGTGCCACTAGAGATTCTGGGTTCGAGCCCAGGCTCTGTTGCAGCAGGCCGCGGCCGGGAGGCCCATGGGGCGGCGCACAATTGACCCAGCGTCGTCCGGGTTAGGGGAGGGTTTGGCCGGCAGGTATGTCCTTGTCTCATCGCGCTCTAGTGACTCCTGTGGCGGGCCGGGCGCAGTGCACGCTGACCAGGTCGCCAGGTGTACGGTGTTTCCTCTGACACATTGGTACACCTGGCTTCCGGGTTGGATGTGCATTGTGTCAAGAAGCAGTGCGGCTTGGTTGGGTTGTGTTTTGGAGGACGCATGGCTCTCGACCTTCGCCTCTCCCGAGTCCGTACAGGAGTTGCAGCGATGAGACAAGACTGTAACTACTACTTATTGGATACCACGAATCTGGGGATAAAAAAGGGGTGAAAAATAATAAATAAATACTAACCACAGTAGTTATAGAGGGTGCAACAGTTCAACACCTCAGGAGCTTTTCATAGCCAAGCATTCATAGGTTAAGAGAGTCAGCAGAACCAGGACATGGTAGCACATCCACTCCGATTCCCTTTATGGATGGGTGCATCTTTTGAATTCGCTGTTGAATGGCCTGCTCCTTCTCCATTTTCGGAACAGTGATTCTGAGCTCTCAGGTTCATACAGCGAGTTCTGGTCTTCACTGATCTCACTCTCCATCTGCTCCATCTGTGGCGTATCGGGGCAGGATTCAGCTGTATACTGATAGTTGTGAGCGCAATCTAGCTGGACCCCGAGCTCTTTAGTGATGGTCCCGGTGGCCCTCTTCTCCACCGCAGCACAGGAACACTCTGGCACCCAGGGGTCAGTTTGTCATGCTGTACTAACCGTTCTTTCCTGCTGGTAGAAAACAATTAAGACATCTATTAGGCTATAGTTATATTCAAGAATCACTGCATATACTTGAAATAAACAATAGCCTTAGAAATAACATAGATTTACATGAACCACCTCTGCACAGTCTCCACCAGGATGAAAACATGTTCAGGGATGAAGATGTCATCCTGAAAACAACCGTTTTGTTAAGACAACTTACCCCATCAGTCGGCATTAACAAGATACCTGTTGTATGCTTTGTCAACACACAGCAAATACAAGAACAATTTATTTTTTCTAACGCTAGCCTAGTCAACAACAGTCCTGACCGGTTAACGTTACCTCACGTTGACTCGCGTCGCCTCCTCTGTTCAGTAGCATTTGCTCGACTCCAAACTTTGGACTAAAGTCTGCGATGTTCATGATGGTCGGTCGGTAACCCCTACACCATAACTCTCCATTTCAAATGGAGGCGCAAGCAGAGGGCTTCAACGTAGGCCTGGCTCCTTTCCATTCGGAAACTCCCGGTTGCCGCATCGAAAGTGCCCTTCATCGCGAAGTCTGCCTCCGCAAAGTGCTGTCTGCAGATTCTGCTAGCTCGATCTAGCACGTCCTTCCTCTTCAATACATGGAGCCACTTCTTCAAAAGTTGTGGGTTCTTAGGCAGCCGATGGTAGTTTACAGAGGGATTTTTGTTGTTGAGCCAATTCATACAGCCTGGCGCATGTTTGAATTAGTACTTGGTGTTGCCATCATCGTTGTCCGCACCTGACCTCTGTCTTCGATTCACTCTGCGCGAAAACTCAATACCACAGACCCAGTGGTTACTATGGCAATTTAAAATGGCGCTGACCATAGCTCAAATAAACCTTGTCGACGATCAAAATACTAAATATAGAGATGTTTTTATGTTAAATGCACATGTTTTAGTATTAGTGGATAGAATACATATCTTTGCTTAGATTTACTTCCTAAAGTGTTTCCATTCCCCTTTTTAAATTAAGACCAAAAAGCAAATGTTTGTTTTCGCATGTATTTTTTTACCATATAGCCAATTGCAACTGGCCCATCTAGAGGAACCCGCTCAGTGTTTCCTCCTGGGAAAGACTCATGACAATAAACGTCAACCTGCCAGACAGACAGACAGATACACTAACTACTGTTCTATTTTGCCACTAGGTAAACATGGACTGCCTCCTGGTGAGACAGTGAACACAGTGAAACACATTTTATCCAAATGCTCTGCCCTTCACTTCTCTGGACTCATGACCATTGGTCGCTATGGCTACGACCTAGCTGATGGCCCTAACCCAGATTTTCAGGTATTTGGCTGTTCTGATTACCCTGACTTGCCTAGTTAAATAAAAAAATGTTTTGTGTTAAGGCTTTTGGTAAAGATCTATAGGTGTGTGTTAAGTCTGTTGTGCATCACCAACCAGGCTTTGCTGAGTCGGCGACAGGAAGTGTGTGCCAGTCTACAGCTGCCCCTTGAGGATGTAGAGCTTAGTATGGGCATGTCCACTGACTTTGAACACGCGGTAAGATCCACTGTCTCAGCCTTCTTAATTGCTAATACGATATGTAACATATTGATTTAGCTACCCATTACTACCTGAATGCTCATGCTGTTTGTATAAATTATACCCTTCTGAGGTATTCTTTTCCATTTCCTCCTTTAGATTGAGGTGGGTTCAACCAACGTGCGAGTTGGTAGTACTATTTTTGGTAATAGGGATTATCCCAACACTCCCACTCCCAGTCCAGAGAAAAAGTCCAAGGTTCCGACAGAAGAAGCAGCTAAGAAGATGGAGCGTCTCACTGTGACAGAACAGTGATGTTTCATCTCCCTACACTCACACAGGCTGAAAAGGAATTCAGTATTTTATGAGAATTAACTGGAAAAAAATGTCTTTGGTTGATCTAGATTTTCAATTCATTTCTACGGAGCCCATTCATTTGAGTATTTTTGGAAGGAATTCGATCTTCAAGTTGACATTACAAACAGATTTTTAAACTTCTTCTCACGTTAGACATAGATTCTCATTACTCAATTGATGTTGGATATAAGAAGCTATAACTCACATCTCGATCTTGTGCCAACCCTAGATTCAATAGATACCGTTTAACACGATAACATAAACATCGATCATTCAGAGAGTCAAGCAGAGAGGGAGTTTATATCTATTCTAGCAAATGTTTTGATAATTACTATACTGAACTCTTGACCGTTTTGAATATCCCAGTGATTGGGAATCTTACATAGTAAAATGTCAAATTTTTCTGGCAAAATACTTGTGATTTAATAAACATACCCCCCCCCCTTTATGATGGATGGTATTGTGAGTCAATTCAATTCTGTATGGTGTTGTCAAACGCTAACTTTTTTTTTTGTTCTTCATGAACACAATTACAAAACTGCAGGTAGAGTCACTGATACAATATGTTTACCCTAGTATTATTTGTGATATCAATGATTATTTTGGTCTGAGTTATGTGTTGGTGCACTGAAAGATTTAACCTATGCAAAGAAGAAATCGTTTTGTTCTGCTATGATTTTCTTATAGTTATGGTTCAATAATGCTTTAGTTATCAATGTAAAACTAAATCCATAACTAAGGGAAATGCAAATAAACATTGCAAAACATTCACTTAAACGAGATACAGGATTAAATTGATACTGCAGAAGGTGACAAGCAAAATAATTGTTGAAAATAACTTGGTTTTGTATTTTTCCTATGTAGGAAATGTACAGTAATTTTACATAAACAATCACATGATAACCAATTACATTTAAATGTTTTATTGCATACATTGAAATGACAGCCAACCAAAAGTAAAAACCTTCATAATTACAAATTAAGATGTTGAATTTATACCTCATCATAATACTACTGTATTTTCATTGAAATATTGTATTCACATGTTACTGATATCTAGATCTTAACCTAGATCAGTTTGGAATAACTTGAGGGTATTTTATCATAGGCCTTCATTTTATAACATTCAAATGTAATCTGCACCAGATTCAAAGATATGTTGGTCTTTGGAAGAAAGAAAAATGGTGCTGCTTGTACCATCCTCTAAAAATCAATAATACCCTGTTTCCTGGAATGATACTGCTCTTCAACAGAAGTTAAGGATGTGTGTGGCATGCTGCTTGTGAGCTGGTGTTTGGGAGTGAACAGGTTAGTCATTGAGCTAAAACTATTATTAGCTCTGCTATAATCATGTTATTAGACTAAATCACAATAATCGAAAGGAAAGGGGGATACCTAGTCAGTTGTACAACTGAAATGTGTCTTCCACATTTAACCCAACCCCTCTGAATCAGAGAGGTGCGGGGGGGCTGCCATAATCGACATCCACGTCTCTGGCACAAGGGGAACAGTGGGTTAACTGCCTTGCTCAGGGGCAGATTGTCAGCTCGGGGATTCGATCCAGCAACCTTTCGGTTACTGGCTCAATGCTCTAACCACTACCTGTTTAAACCAAAAGTATACAATATGCAGAATGACAAATCTACAAAACATAACTGCTTAGTGCAAAGTGAAACAAAATTGAAAGTTACCTTGGGTACATTTGCCACTCCTTATGTGCAGTCCAACAAAGTTGATATAAAACAATACAAAAGTGGGGAAAAAAATACAAGCAAATGGACATAGGTGCTTACTTACTGATCACAATAATTAAAGTCACAGAATAATTAATAATGTACAATACATAACACACTGGATGTTCTCAATTAATTTGCTTCCCAGGTTTAAGCGTCTCTCTCTGCCAGTTAGCTCTGTATGGTTGTCACTCCTGTCTTGAACTCAATCAGTGATGTCCTGTGAGCATTACACCAACTTCTTGGCCTCAAAGAAGCTCTTGAGGTGCTTGAGCTGCCAGATGCCAGTGACGATGAGGATAAGTGTCTGAGCTATAGAACACCAAAGCACATGCTGGTTGGTGCTCTCACTAGTCATGCGGAACCGCTCCTCACGATACTGTTAAAAGAGATACACAGACAGTCACTAGATCGTTAAAAGACGAGGGTAAGACGTGGATTCCACAACAGCTTTGTATGTGACATTATACAGGTTAAAATAAATGTCAATATCTATTATCCCCTACGGTTGTGGCTTAGTTACTCAACTCAAAATGTAGATGTTCTCTTTCAACCCACCTGCTGATAGTTCTGCTCTTTCTGGATTTGTTCTACTTGGTCCAGTAATTGTCGAGCTCTTAATTGCAGCTCTGTGAGCTTGTCTTTTGCTGCGATTTCAGGGTAGTTGTTGGTATGTTCACCAACCTGAATATCCAGGTGGACTCTCTGTCAGATGGAACACAAGGTTAGAATGCCAGACCACCTGCATATTTACTGCTATACGGAAGGTTTTTTTTTTGGTGAGAAGAAAATGTCCAAAACAACAACATCCCATTCATACCAGTTTGCCACCAGCGAAAATGGCCATCTTGGTGGAGTTGGAGTGCAGGCAGATCTGGTGCTCGCCTGGTGTATGGGAAGTAAAGGTGAACCGTCCATCTGATCCATACTGACGAGACAGAATGATCTAGAATAGAGGGTTGAAGAGAGAGGCACATACCGATGAAACATACGTGGAGGCATTGTGTGTATGAAGATACACATACACAAACTTTAATGACTATACACTTTGAGTGTGGTAACCTTGTATCTAATCTTCTCATTGTTTGACTGACCTTAGTATCCGGATCTTTGATCTCCACATGCATTCCAAGGCCAGGGGTGGCTTGGAGGAAGGATCCCATCTGCTTGTCCCACAGCTGGGTCCTGTATTTCCCTAATAATAGAGAGATACCAGATGAAAGGCTATTCCTCACATCCTCGATAGAGGGCATATTCCATATCAAATAACACGTTGGCTGATCCCAGTCATATACTGTATAATCTTCTCATCTTTTGTAGCTAGCCAGAAAAAAAACATTTTATTTATTAAGACCCATGAGATATTTTTTTATCCATCAAATCTAGCTACATCTGTCAGGAAATGAAAGACATCCATGCACTGACTGACTGGATTAATCAAAATAGCCTATGAGCCAGAAGCAGCTAGCTAGTTAACCAACTTTAACGGTATCTAACGCTAAAATAATTATTTACCAATAACCATAGTCTCATCTGGAATTTCCTCTATAAAGCATTTTTTCTCAGTCTCTCCAATGTGAAAATAGAGAGCGTAACTTGGAGAGAGCCAAGCAAATAATATAATAATTTCAGCGCCAGGTGCAGTGAGCATCATGTCAAATCAGCTGTGTTGTCCCCAGCAGCAGGGTCAGTGTAGTAAATACAACCAGCTGCTACTTTACTTTTATTTTGAAATGATTGACACCCCGCCGGAAGTGGTTGCACGGGCTTTTTTTACTGATTCGCACACTACCCAGAATGCACTTTAACGAGACCATTTTCGGTGGTGTTTGTTATGATGCGAGGACATTTCAACATCTAGCTACAATAACGTTTCGCTCTACACTGTTATAAAAACAGTGTTTAGTTGTTGTTTAGACAAGTTGGCTGTGGCTGTAGCGTTTAGCAAATTTTTCCAGATTATTATTGCTGTTTGATTCTCGGAAGATATAGGCATGGCGCAGTACAAAGGTGCAGCAAGCGAGGCTGGAAGAGCCATGCAGCTGATAAAAAAGCGTGAAAAGGAAAGAGAACAACTTTCACAGCTAAAGGAGAAAATTGCTCAGGTCAGTCACTTGTTAACTAAGTAATAGTATTGCTTATTCACTGCTATCTAGTTACGGAAAGATATCAAACGAACAATCTATAGCCTTTGCGCTCGACTGTTTACAGGAGTAGCCTTATTAACGTTCCTAGCTATGTGTCCCCCTCTTACTATCTGAATATCTCCTACAGGACAACATGGTCAAGTCCAACATAGACAAGAAGTTCTCAGCTCATTATGATGCGGTGGAAGCAGAGCTCAAATCCAGCACTGTTGGTAAGTATATTATGGGACTTTTTCATGTCAGACTTGCCTTTTATAATGATGAATGTTTGAATACATAATTGTGAAGAACACAATCTTACTGCAATACTGTCTTCCCTTGTCAGGTCTGGTGACACTCAATGATATGAAGGCCAGGCAGGAGGCTCTTGTGAAAGAACGAGAAAAGCAACTGGCCAAGAAGGAGCAATCAAAGGAATTGATGCTGTGAGTTACTGTATTCCCAGAGTTACTCGATTCCCTGCCACTTTTTTCGTTTGTTATGATCTCTCAATGACCCCTGATTATGGGTGAAATCTTCAGTCGAAAGCTATTGTCAGTGTCTCATCTTTGCTCTCTTTCTGTCTACCTTCAGAAAGCTGGAGAAGCAGAAGGAGAAGAAAAGAAAGGAAGAACAGAAGAGAAAGATTGCCAGTTTATCCTTTAATCCTGAAGATGAAGAGGAGGAGAAAGAGGAGACTGAGGAGGAAGAGGAAGAGGAGGAAGAGGACTGTGAGTGGTGTTCATAATAAATCTGTTGTTTATAGCCACAATACTTATGTATATCATTGTCTAAGAACAATCAATGAATACTGACTTTTATCTTCCAAAGATTTCCCCGCTAAGAAGAAGAAGCTAGGGAAGAACCCAGATGTGGACACCAGTTTCCTGCCAGACCGGGACAGAGAGGTGAGCCGTGTGCATATACAACCAGTCACACTCATTTTTTCCAAATCAAACCTCTCTCACATTGAAATCTCGCCTGCATATAAAGCAAGAGTATTTCTATTTATTAATGATCCTTATTAGCTGCTGCCAAGGCAGTTTACAATCCAGGGTTACTCCAAACAGTTTAGTCAGAGCCTTATTCTAAAATTGATTAAATTCATTTTTTTCCAACATGATTGGAGTCCACCTGTGGTAAATTGAATTGATTGGACATGATTTGGAAAGGCACACACCTGTCTATATAAAGTTCCACAGTAGAGAGTTCATGTCAGAGCAAAAACCAAGCCACGAGGTCGAAGGAATTGTCCATAGAGCTCCGAGACAGGATCGTGTCAAGGCACAGATCTGGGGAAGGGTACCAAAACATTACTGCAGCATTGAAGGTCCCCAAGAACACAGTGGCCTTCATCATTCTTAAATGAAAGAAGTTTGGAACCACCAAGACTCTTCCTAGAGCTGGCCGCCTGGCCAAACTGAGCAATCGGGAAGATCTTGTTCAGGGAGGTGACCAAGAACCCGATGGTCACTCTGATAGAGCTCCAGAGGTCCTCTGTGAAGATGGGAGAACCTTCCAGAAGGACAACCATCTCTGCAGCACTCTACCAATCAGGCCTTTATGGTAGATTGGCCAGATGGAAGCCACTCCTCAGTAAAAGGACTCTGACCATGCAAAACAAGATTCTCTGCTCTGATGAAACCAAGATTGAACTCTGGTCTGAATGCCAAGTGTCACGTCTGGAGGAAACCTGGCACCATTCCTACGGTGAAGCATGGGTTTGGCAGAATTGTGTTGTGGGGATGTTTTTCAGTGGCAGGGACTGGGAGACTAGTCAGGCTTGAAGGAAAGATGAACAGAGCAAAGTACAGAGAGATCATTGATGAAAACCTGCTCCAGAGCGCTCAGGACCTCAGGCTGGGGTGAAGGTTGTTTCAACAGGCCAACAACCCTAAGCACACAGCCAAGACAACCCAGGAGTGGCTTTGGGACAAGTCTTTGAATGTCCTTGAGTGGCCCAGACAAAGGCCGGACTTGAACCCAATCGAACATCTCTGGAGAGACTTGAAAATAGCTGTGCAGCGACACTCCCCATCCAACCTGACAGAGCAGGAGAGAATCTGCAAAGAAGAATGGGAGAAACTCTTCAAATACATGTGTGCCAAGCTTGTAGCGTCATGCCCAAGAAGACTTGAGGCTGTAATCGCCGCCAAAGGTGCTATAAATATATATAATAAAGCACAGAGTAAAGGGTCTGAATACTTATGTAAATGTGATATGTCCGTTTATTTTTAAATACAGTTAAAAAAATTCTATAAACCTGTTTTGTGCTTGATCATTATGGGGTATTGTGTGTAGATTGATTAGGGGGGAAAACAATTTAATACATTTTATAATAAGGCTGTAAAGTAACAAAATGTGGAAAAAGTCAAGCGGTCTGAATAATTTCGGAATGCACTGTACATAGACACACTGGCTTTACTCAAGGCCAGTGGCATGTCATTGGTAAATATTGAAAATGTAAGGGGCCTAGACAGCTGCCCTGGGGAATTCCTGATTCTACCTGGACAATGTTGGAGAGGCTTCCATTAAAGAACACATCCACAGTATAGCAAGGTGTGTAAAGCCATAACACAAGTTTTTCCATCAGCAGACTTATCGATTATGTCAAAAGCCACATTTTCTCTCAGCCAATCATCAGTCATTTGTGTAAGTGCTGTGCTTGTTGAATGTCCTTCCCTATAAGCGTGCTAAAACTCAGTAATTTTTTTTACTGTAAAATAGCATTGTATCTGGTCAAACACCATTTTTTCCCCAAAAGTTTACTAAGGGCTGGTAACAGGCTGATTGGTCAGCTATTTGAGCCAGTAAAGGGGGCTTTACTATTCTTGGGTAGTGGAATGACTTTAGCTTCCCTCCAGGCCAGAGGGCACACACTTTCTAGTAGGCTTAGATTGAAGATGTGGCAAAATGGTCCTCTATTATCCTCAGTAATTTTCCATCCAAGTTGTCAGACTCCGGTGGTTTGTCATTGTTGAAAGACAACAATACTTTTTTCACCTCTTCCACACTCACTTTACAGAATAAAAAATGACAATGCTTGTCTTTTAATAATTTGATCAGATATACTTGGATATGAAGTGTCAGTGTTTGTTGCTGGCATGTCATGCCTAAGTTTGCTAATCTTGCCAAAGAAAAAATTATTGAAGTAATTGGCAATATCAGTGTTTTTTGATGAATGAGCCACCTGATTCAATGAATGGTGGAGCTGAGTTTGCCTTTTTGGCCAAAATGTCATTTTAAGGTGCTCCAAAGCTTTTTTACTATCATTCTTTGTCATTTCTTTGTTTCATAAGTGTAGTTTCTTCCTTTTATTCAGTTTAGTTGCAGGATTTCTCTATTTACAGTACGTTTGCCAATCGGTTGTGCAACCAGACTTATTTGCCAATCCTTTTGCCTCATCCCTCTCAACCATATAATTTTTAAATTCCTCATCAATCCACAGGGATTTAAGTTTTTTACAATCATTTTCTTAATGGGTGGATGCTTATTAGTAACTGGAATAAGTAATTTCATAAATATGTCAAATGCAGCGTCTGGTTGCTCCTCATTACAGACCAACAAGTATTCTTTACATCAACAACATAGGAATCACTACAAAACTTATTGTATGACCTCTTATTCGCTCTAGCCCAGCCTTTGGAACTATGGTTTTCCTAGATGTGGCTACTTTATTGTGATCACTACATCCGATGGATCTGGATACTGCTTTCAATCACATTTCTGCAAATTTCTGCAGTGTTAATAAAGATGTGATCAATGCATGTTGATGATTTCATTCCTGTGCTGTTTGACTAGCCTGGCAGGTTGACTGATTAGTGCCAGTGACCTGGTTCAGGTTGTTACAGTTTGAAGCTTTTTCTTGAGTGGGAAGCTTGATGAAAGCCAGTCAATATTTAAATCACCCAGAAAATATACCTCTCTGTTGATATCACATACATTATAATTTCACACATGTTGTCCAGATACTGACTGTTAGCACTTGGTGGTCTACAGCAGCTTCCCACCAGAATGGGCTTTAGGTGAGGCAGATGAACCTGTAGCCATATTACTTCAACAGTATTTAACATGAGATCCTCTCTAAGCTTTACAGGAATGTGGTTCAGAATATAAAGGGTCAACACCTCCACCACTGGCATTTCTGTCTTTTCTGTAAATGTTATAACCTTGTATTGCTACCACTGTATCATGAAAGGTATTGTATAAGTGATTTTCAGAGATAGTCAGAATATGAATGTCATCTCTTACTTGCAAGTTATTGATTTGATTAACCTTATTTCTTAAGCTACATATTTTGAGCACTTTTCTGAGAAGTGTGATTGTTCTCATTGCTATACTGGGAAGCTTAGCGGAAGTAGACATGCTCATGTTATTTCTGTCAGTGCATAGTAGTAGACATGCTCATGTTATTTCTGTCAGTGCATAGTAGTAGACATGCTCATGTTATTTCTGTCAGTGCATAGTAGTAGACATGCTCATGTTATTTCTGTCAGTGCATAGTAGTAGACATGCTCATGTTAATTCTGTCAGTGCATAGTAGTAGACATGCTCATGTTAATTCTGTCAGTGCATAGTAGTAGACATGCTCATGTTATTTCTGTCAGTGCATAGTAGTAGACATGCTCATGTTAATTCTGTCAGTGCATAGTAGTAGACATGCTCATGTTAATTCTGTCAGTGCATAGTAGTAGACATGCTCATGTTAATTCTGTCAGTGCAGGGTGAGCTGCACCCAGTGGACTTCCTAGTAGGTCACACCGCCTCAGTGCTAACCGTATAACTCTGGTTCATAGGCACATGATTGCAGCATACAATAGCTGTAGGATCAGCAGAGGCATTCAGGGCAGTTAGGGGGACATAAATGAGGCTATTTACATTGTGTCTTCCCTGGGATAATGTACATTTGCTGAAGCATTATGACAACTTGGCGACACAATGGTAGGGATTAACGGAGCTGGGCTTGGGTCATTGATAAGTCATTGTCTCAACGCAGCCTTATAATGGTGTGAAAGGATCCAGGAACCCAAATTATTTGGGTGGATCCCATCCTCCTTATAAAACAAGCTTTGTTTCACCCACAGAGCTGCAATAGTCATGTAGCCAGTTATGAAGGGCTGAAATGTTCAGTGCCACGATTTGGGGTGGGCCAGATATTAGGGGAGGGCCAGTGTGTTGGTGCAGAGACCCAATCAGTTCTTTAAAATCCATCTTCAGCTTTTCTGAGCATCCCTTCATAATGTCATTGAATCCTATATGAACTATGATAGCCTCAATTTCCTGATGCAGGTTTAAAATGTTTGAGTGCAGTTTATTGTGATGTCCTGTACTCGTGCTCCTGGAAAGCACTACGTTTTTGCTCCAGGGACTGAGTCATTTCTCACCATTGAACTGCCCAATACAACGGCCGGCGAAGGGGATGGAGAAATCTGCCCATTCCTACCCCTTTTACTCCTGTCCAGTGTGCACAGGGTGTACACTATATAAATGTGCCTTTATACACACAGAGCCCAGGGCATACACTATATAAATGTTGTGTGTGTGTGATATCTATCTATCACACACACACAACATTTATATAGTGTATGCCCTGGGCTCTGTGTGTATAAAGGCACATTTATATAGTGTACACCCTGTGCACACATATATAACACACAACTGTTCATAAGTTTGGGGTCACTTAGAAATGTCCTTTGTTTTTGAAAGAAAAGCAAAAGAAAGTTGTCCAAAATAACCTCAAATTAATCAGATATACAGTGTAGACATTGGTAATGTTGTAAATGACTATTGTAGCTGGAAACGGCTGATGTTTAATGGACAGCTGAAAACTGTTCTGATTTAAAGAAGCAATAAAACGGGCCTTCTTTAGACTAGTTGAGTATCTGGAGCATCAGCATTTGTGGGTTCAATTACAGGCTCAAAATGGCCAGAAACAAAGTACTTTCTTCTGAAACTCGTCAGTCTATTCTTGTTCTGAGAAATGAAGGCTATTTCATGCGAGAAATTGGCAAGAAACTGAAGATCTCCTACAATGCTGTGTACTACTTCCTTCACAGAACAGCACAAACTGACTCTAACCAGAATAGAAAGAGGAGTGGGAGGCCCCGGTGCACAACTGTGCAAAAGGACAAGTACATTAGAGTGTCTAGTTTGAGGAACAGACGCCTCACAAGTCCTCAATTGGCAGCTTCATTAAATAGTACCAACAAAACACCAGTCTCAACGTCAACAGTGAAGAGGCCACTCCGGAATGCTGGCCTTCTAGGCAGAGTTCTTCTGTCCAGTGTCTGTGTTCTTTTGCCCGTCTTAATCTTTTCTTTTTATTGGCCAGTCTGAGATATGGCTTTTTCTTTGCAACTCTGCCTATTTGCAACATTAACAATGTCTACACTGTATTTCTGATCAATTAGATGTTTTTTTTAATGGACCAAAAATTTGATATTTTCTTCTTTCAAAAACCAGGACATTTCTAAGTGACCCCAAATTTTTGACCGGGTGTGTGTGACACGGAGCCCAGGGTATACACTATATAAATGTCCTATATATACATATACACACACACACACGGAGCCCAAGCTTACAATGTGTTTATTATTGGGAGTTCAGGAGGAGGAGAATCGGCTTCGAGAGGAACTGCGCCAAGAGTGGGAGGGGAAGCAGGAAAAGATCAAGAGTAAGAGAGATTGATTACACACGTCCATCGCACATGACGATTACATCCAGTGCTCTTTTTATATTGGTCCCTATGGTAATGATGAGCTTAAATTAATAGTTCACTACCCTGCTAGTTACAACCTTGCCATGATAATGACACATCTTCTGTGCAGGTGAAGAAATTGAGATCACGTTCTCCTACTGGGATGGCTCGGGGCATCGTAAGACTGTCAAGGTACAGTAAGAGACAACCGGTTGCTTAGCCATGGATGTGCTGCCGGAAAGCAAATGGAGCCATACCTTTAACTTTGGTCGCATGAGATATACCTGTATACTATAGCATGTATCAGTGTGCATTGTTGTGTGTTTACTACAGATGAAGAAGGGCAATACCATGCAGCAGTTCCTTCAGAAAGCACTGGAGGTCTTGAGGAAAGATTTCAGTGAGCTCAGGTAAGAGTAGATGTGACTGAAGTGGTGGCTTTGGTTTTACCTAGGCGAGGGTATTCACTAGAAAACAGAAGCAAACTAAATGAAACGGGGAGAAATTTCTCCAATAAAAACTTTTCCGTTTTAGAGTAAACGGTTTCCATTGTAAAAACGTTTTGCAACTGTTTGCTACGTTCTTCGTCTAATGAATACACCCTAGGTGCCCATTGGCGCTAACATTATAAGATTTCCCTTTAATGTTATTCTTTATGAAGGAAGGTTGTAAAAGGTTGGGGGGGTCTTTGTAGGGCTGCTGGTGTCGAGCAGCTGATGTACATCAAAGAGGATCTGATCATCCCACATGTGAGTGCTGCTGTACATCAATCTGAACTATTATACATTTACATCTCTTCTTCATATTAAACTAAACAATTATCTCTTATTTCTGTTCTAGCATCACAGTTTCTATGACTTCATTGTGACAAAAGCTCGAGGCAAATCTGGTGAGCCAGTGGTAACACCCAAGGTCATCTAAAAATCGACGTTATATTTAAACATTTATGTAACTTCACTGATGGCATTATTTTTTTTTTATATACTTTATTCCACTACAGGTCCACTCTTCAGCTTTGATGTCCACGATGACATTCGGCTGGTGAACGACGCCACTGTTGAAAAAGACGAGGTGAGGAGATCTGTATTGTTTTAATATTCAATGTCCAAGTGTGTTTTGATACTTTAAGAAAAAAAATGTAATCCAAGTTATTTGCCAGTGCAGCAGCGTTAACAACAATGAGTGTCCTTGGTGTGTCGTAGTCTCACGCAGGTAAAGTGGTGCTGAGGTGCTGGTATGAGAAGAACAAGCACATCTTCCCTGCTAGCCGCTGGGAGCCCTACGACCCAGAGAAGAAATGGGACAAATACACCGTGAGTGGTGTATCTTTAACCTTAACACACTACCAATATCTACGTAGGAATATTAGAATTGCTTTCTTATAGTTTTATCAAACGATCTGATTGGTATTCTAGGTTAATGTAGAGTGTGATGTAATGTGTTCCTCCACATTATTCCCTGCTGTGGCCAATCACACGTCACGGTGTACAAATGAAACAGCAACAGAATGTAGCATCAGTGGCTGGATAGATCATCGTGCGTATAATGGCTTATGATTTATACCCTTTTACAACTTTTGGGCTGAAACGAACAGGATTGTTTCATAAGTATGCTCCACATGATGCTGTATGAGTGTCGATGCTTACAGAGCTGCATGCATGGGCCTGTTCACTTTCAGCTGTTAGTTAGTTCATAAAACATGTAGGAAATAGAAAAAAATAGGCCTATTATCAATAATTGAATCATTATAGCCCAAAACTTTTATTATTAGGTAAAGAATGGATATGAAGTTGGGAGGTTTATCGTAAAACATGCAGACGGGTTGCAACGTAAATGAAATATTAATTTTTTTTGATTCTTGTTTTTCAGATTCGGTGAAAATATTGTCTTCAGGATCATTCTGGACACACATTTTTTTCCCCATGTTTTACTATTACTGTATTGTCAGAAGCATTTTACTTTCAGATTTATGAATTATATTCACTTTAAATCATTAGGTTACTCTTCAATCTTTTTTTTTCAATTCCCCAAAGTGTTGTTGCCTAACAAACCATAGTGATTTCTTTACCATAACAATTCTGTTGAAGAAATATTACTGTTTTCATTTCTATGAAAATGTGTGATCCCAAATCTATTTTTTTTTTTTTAAATACAAAACAAACCTACACTTGGACGCTGTTCACTGTGTTAATTAAACTCGATCAACTTTACTAATTTATATTATTAAAAACAACATTTTTATTTGGCCTTGTTTATTGTAATAAGTGTCCTAAATGTGGTTTGTTTGGCACCTCCATTACTATCGTAAGACTCGGTTGTTGGAGATATTTGAAGAAATGGAACAATACTGTCAACTTGCCGTTTGAGCTACAAAAGAGGGCCCGCTGGTCGCCAGTTGCCCATCCCTGCACATAGAATAGGAATCGGGCCGTATTCTTCTGGACTACGACTTGTTGACTTGATTGTAACTTTGGGCAATATTTTGGCAGCTTTACTGTTTCCAGTTCCTCTGGCAAAGAATACTTGTAAGGTGAAATACTAAAGAAATGCTTCTATTTCTGGCTCTATACACTTATATGCCCTGTTTATCATAAGCATTTCAATAGACATTGAAATGCTGCAATATTACCAAGGCAACTGCGACCAGCAGTTGGACATGCAGGATTTTAAAAAACCTGGATAAGTGAAGGACTTTCTTTAACGATTCATTGTAGAGTTGATTTAGAGTAGTACAGTGATTGGAAGTGTGCTGTTTTTACCCTCGTATGGTCATTTCTCCCCTCTTAGGAAGTAACAATATGCCATTTAGCAGACATTTTATCCAAAGCATGCAATGGTAGTGGGCAAGATGGAGGCCGTTAATCTACTATACTACCTAGCTGACAGTTGTAGATCCAGCTGTGTTTTGTTCCCTCTTAAGAGTATTTATTTATTTTTTATTTAACAGTAATGTAACTGGGCAAGTCAGTTAAGAACAAATTCTTATTTTCTATGACGGCCTACACCGGCCAAACCCTAACCCGGATGACGCTGGGCCAATTGTGCGCCGCCCTATGGGTAACAATGACTTCCAGATAACCGAGCGTAAAGGAAAGGATTAGACCGTTGGGGCCCCTCATCCACCTCTGTGTTTACCTATCCACCTCTGTGTTTACCTATTCACTGGCACATATATTGTTAGTTCCATTGCGCCTATATACCTATACATACTCTCTTGTGATAGAAGTTGTTTTAGGAAAAAATATCTAATCTCTCCTCGGAGTTGATTTGTTGTGCCGCCAAGTGAAAATGTACTGCATTACTGGGCGTACATTATTTTACCCTGCTCCTTTCTCTGCCCAAATCAAGTCATTTATGTATAGCCTGTCCTCTCATGCACCATCTTATGGGGGGGTCCAGGCTGTGAATAAATCAAATTTATTTATATAGCCCTTCTTACATCAGCTGATATCTCAAAGTGCTGTACAGAAACTCAGCCTAAAACCCCAAACAGCAAGCAATGCAGGTGTAGAACCACAGTGGCTAGGAAAAACTCCCTAGAAAGGCCAAAACCTAGGAAGAAACCTAGAGAGGAACCAGGCTATGAGGGGTGGCCAGTCCTCTTCTGGCTGTGCCGGGTGGAGATTATAACAGCACATGGCCTAGATGTTCAAATGTTCATAAATGACCAGCATGGTCAAATAATAATAATCATAGTAGTTGTCGAGGGTGCAACAAGTCAGTAACACAAGAGTAAGTGTCAGTTGACTTTTTCATAGCCGATCTTTGAGAGTATCTCTACCGCTCCTGCTGTCTCTAGAGAGTTGAAACAGCAGGTCTGGGACAGGTAGCACGTCCGGTGAATAGGTCAGGGTTCCAGCAGGTCTGGGACAGCAGATCTGGGACAGGTAGCACGTCCGGTGAACAGGTCAGGGTTCCATAGCTGCAGGCAGAACAGTTGGAACTGGAGCAGCAGCACGGCCAGGTGACCTGGGGACAGCAAGGACTCATCAAGCCAGGTAGTCCTGAGGCATGGTCCTAGGGCTCAGGTCCTCCGAGAGAGAGAGAGAGAAAGAGAGAATTAGAGAGAGCATATTTAAATTCACACAGGACACCGGAAAAGACGATAAATACTCCAGATGTAACAGACTGACCCTAGCCCCCCGACACATAAACTACTGCAGCATAAATACTGGAGGCTGAGACAGGAGGGGTCAGGAGACACTGTGGCCCCATCCAATGAAACCCCCGGACAGGGCCAAACAGGTAGGATAAAACCCCACCCACTTTGCCAAAGCACAGCCTCCACACCACTGGAGGGATATCTCCAACCACCAACATACCATCCCGGGACAAGGCCGAGTATAGCCCACAAATACTACAGAATACTGCAGAATCAACAGAGATGTTGGAACAACCCTAGGCATTCCCTCTGCCGAGGCATTTGGAGTAACAGTAAGTGCGTGTCAGAATAAACACGGTTTCACCCTACATACCCTATACCTTGAAGGTATCTTCTACAATGGTATGGTTTCACAAACAAGTATGTGTCACTGCATAAGACACTGTATTGCACATAAGTGAGACAAGAAGGAGCTGTTGTCTGTGTTATTTCTGAAGACCGAACCAAAAACAACTTAAGTGTTATGTTCTGTCTTTTCACTTGTGATGTTTGTTTTCATATTTAGAAACATGTGAGGAATTTACCTCTGAACAGGTCAAAATGTCATAGACTAGTGCCTGTCACCAAATAATAGTTATTTACTGTACAATGTCCTTGCATGTCTACCATGGCCATTTTAGCGCTGTATTTTAAAGCTGTGTGTTCATTTTAATCATTATTACAATGATCCTATTCTTAGCATAATTTCCCCCAGGTTGTGTTCTGTGGCCTTGTTTTTTTTCTTTCTGGGTGGACAGATGTGTGCCAGTATTATGTCCGCGCTCCACACGATGTGACTGTTGACTTCGTAGCTGATCAGAATCCTAAATATGACTATCGTTGTCTCCTGGCAACCCAGCCAATTTGGTAAGGGCAAACATAAGTCACAAACCTTTTCTTCTAATTATCAATCATATACTGTAGAACCAATGTAGTGGTCATTACAATTGGTTGTTTAAAGTCCACAAAACCCACTAAAACTTTTAGATAATGTGATCAGATCAAATCAGATTTTGTTCAATACATGCATTGATGTTGACAGATAGTATTGCCATGCATTCATGTGCATGTTAAAGCCCCCATGCAGTCTTTGTAATTGTATTTTTAAATCATCACTCTATGTCTAATAAATCACTGTGTTTATTAGGATCCCCATTAACTAGTATATTAGGATCCCCATTAACTAGTCTATTAGGATCCCCATTAACTAGTCTATTAGAATCCCCATGACCTGGTTTATTAGGATCCCAATTAGCTAGTCTATTAGGATCCCCATGACCTGGTTTATTAGGATCCCAATTAGCTAGTTTATTAGGATCCCCATTAGCTAGTCTATTAGGATCCCCATTACCTGGTTTATTAGAGTCCCCATTAGCTAGTCTATTAGGATCCCCATTACCTGGTTTATTAGGGTCCCCATTAGCTAGTCTATTAGGATCCCCATTAGCTAGTCTATTAGGATCCCCATTACCTGGATTATTAGGGTCCCCATTAGCTAGTCTATTAGGATCCCCATTAGCTAGTCTATTAGGATCCCAATTAGCTAGTCTATTAGGATCCAATTAGCTAGTCTATTAGGATCCCCATTACCTGGTTTATTAGGGTCCCCATTACCTGGTTTATTAGGGTCCCCATTAGCTAGTCTATTAGGATCCCCATTAGCTAGTCTATTAGGATCCCCATTACCTGGATTATTAGGGTCCCCATTAGCTAGTCTATTAGGATCCCCATTAGCTAGTCTATTAGGATCCCCATTAGCTAGTCTATTAGGATCCCAATTAGCTAGTCTATTAGGATCCAATTAGCTAGTCTATTAGGATCCCCATTACCTGGTTTATTAGGGTCCCCATTAGCTCAGGTGCAGCAAAGAAAGAACTAGCAAAGCTGCAGCTGGCACTAACGCTAGTTAGCGTTGGCTTGCGAAACTACCTCTAACTTCCTTCATACTGGACACAGAGACACAAAAATGCTATCCACAAGTTCATCTGACTCTGCGGAAGTAGATAAAGTATCCCTTGAACTGCACACACAGAACTAACATCAACAATGTGCATGATAGTCTTTCATGGTTGAGGGTTGAAGAGAAATTGACTACTTCTCTTCAAGTCTTTTAAGAAACATTTGTGTGTTGAAAATGTCTTACCGCTTGTATAATCTATTTGCATACACTTCAAAACAAACACACTGTAGAATACTCCAACAGACACGCCACTATCGGGTTCTTCACGGTACCTACACCAAAAAAACGATTTAATGCGCCGCTCAGTTATGTATAGAGCCATCGTGGAATGCTCTGCCACCAGAGGTTACTCAGGCAAAAACCAAGTTTAGCTTTAAAAAACAGATACGAAAGTATCTTGTATAACAGCGCCTCTCCTCTTTCTAAAGCTCTAATATAAATGTTCTGTATATAACAATATGAATATGCATACAGTGCTTTCGGAAAGTATTCAGACCCCTTGACTTTTCCCACATTTTATTACATTACAGCCTTATTCTAAAATGGATTACATTGTTACCCCTCCCTCATCAATCGACACACAAAACACCATAATGACAAATCGAAAATAGGTTTTAGGACATTTGAAAAAAATAAGGAAATACCTTATTTACACAAGTATTCAGACACTGTGCTATGAGACTTGAAATTGAGCTCAGGTGCATCCTGTTTCCATTGATCATCCTTGACATGTTTCTACAACTTGATTAGTCCAGCTGTGGTAAATTCAATTGATTGGACATGATTTGGAAAGGCACACACCTGTCTATATAAGGTCCCACAGTTGACAGTGCATGTCATTGCAAAAACCAAGCCATGAGGTCAAAGGTATTGTCCGTAGAGCTCCAACACAGGATTGTGTTGAGGCACAGATCTGGGGAAAGGTACCAAAACATTTCTGTAGCATTAAATATCACCAAGAACACAGTGGTCTCCATCATTCTTAAATGGAAGAAGTTTCGGAACCCCCAAGACTCTTCCTAGAGCTGTCCACTTTGCCAAACTGAGCAATCGGGGGAGAAGGGCCTTGGTCAGCGAGGGGACCAAAAACACAATGGTCACTCTGACAGAGCTCCAGAGTTCCCCTGTGGAGATGGAAGAACCTTCCTAGAAGGACAACCATCTCTGCAGCATTCAACCAATCAGGCCTTTGTGGTAGTGGCCAGATGTAATCCACTCCTCAGTAAAAGGCACATGACAGCCCAATTGGAGTTTGCCAAAAGGCACCTAAAGGACTCTCAGACCATGAGAAGCAAGAGTCTCTGGTCTGATGAAACCAAGATTGAACTCTTTAGCCTGAATGCCAAGTGTCACGTCTGGAGGGAACCTGGCACCATCCCTACGGTGAAGCATAGTGGTGGCAGCATCATGCTGTGGGGATGTTTTTCAGTGGCAGAGGCTTGGAGACAAATCAGGATCAAGTGAAATATGAATGGAGCAAAGTACAGAGAGATCCTTGAGAGATCCTGCTCCAGAGCGCTCAGGACCTCAGACTGGGGCAAAGGTTCACCTTCCAACAGGACAACAACCCTAAGAACACAGCCAAGACAATGAAGGAGTAGCTTCGGGTCTCTGAATGTCCTTGAGTGGCCCAACCAGAGTCCGGACTTGAACCTGATCAAACATCTCTGGAGAGACCTGAAAATATGCGGAAGACACATCCAGCCTGACAGAGCTTGAGAGGATCTGCAAAGAATGGGAGAAACTCCCCAAATACAGGTGCCAAGCTTGTAGTGTCATACCCAAGAAGACTCGAGGCTGTAATCGTTGACAAAGGTACTTCAACAAAGTACTGAGTAAAGGGTCTGAATACTTATGTAACTGTGATATTTTCCTTTTTTCTTTTTTTTATGCATTTGAAAATCTGTTTTTGCATTGTCATTATGTGCTATTGTGTGTAGATTGATGAGGGTAAAAAAACGATTTAATACATTTTAGGATAAGGCTGTAACATCAAAATTTGGAAAAAGTAAAGGGGTCTGAATACTTTCCGAATGCACTGTATATGAATGTGTAAATTGTATTTTGTCTCTTGATGTCTTTCCAATATATAACTCTCAAAGTAAAGAATTTAATGTAATATCTAATGTTGTTCTTGTCTATAACTGTTCTGTGCTTTGTCATGTAAAAAAACGGCACCGGAAAAGATGGCTGACGTTTTACATGCTCCTAACCGATTGTGTTTTTATGTTAGTTTCTTTGCGTTGTTTATAATACATTTTTTTAACTTATTTTGCACATAATGTCGCTGCTACCGTCTCTTATGACCAAAAATAACTTCTGGTCATCAGAACAGCGATTACTCACCACGAACTGGCAGAAACGTTTTTTGCCTTTAACGAGTCTGACGAGCCCGACGTGAAGGACATACTGCTTTCCCGGGAACAGGCCCAAATCCCCGTCATTTGAGTGAAGAGAAGATGGAGAAAAAGAGGACGGAGGTCGGGCTGCCTTCTGAGAATTTGTAGGCGATCGAATAAACCCCCCCTGCCTTCCGTTCTACTAGCTAACGTGCAATCATTGGAAAATAAAATCGACGACCTACGAGGAAGATTAAACTACCAACGGGACATTAAAAACTGTAATATCTTATGCTTCACAGAGTCGTGGCTGAACAACGACATTATCAACATACAGCTGGCTGGTTATACGCTGTATCGGCAGGATGGAACAGCGGCGTCTTGTAAGACAAGGGGCGGCGGACTATGCATATATGTAAACAACAGCTGGTGCACGATATCTAAGGAAGTCTCAAGGTTTTGCTAGACTGAGGAAAAGTATCTCATGATAAGCTGTAGATCACACTATCTACCTAGAGAGTTTTCATCTGTATTTTTTGTAGCTGTCTACATACCACCACAGACGGATGCTGGCACTCAGACCGCACTCAATGAGCTGAATTCCGCCATAAACAAACAGGAAAATGCTCATCCAGAGGCGGCGCTCCTAGTGGTCGGAGACTTTAATGCAGGGAAACTTATCTGTTTTACCTCAATTCTATCAACATGTTAAATGTGCAACCAGAGGGAAAAAAACTCTAGACCACCTTTACTCCACACACAGAGACGCGTACAAAGCTCTCCCTCGCCCTCCATTTGGCAAATCTGACCATAATTCTATCCGCCTGATTCCTGCTTACATGCAAAAATTAAAGCAGGAAACACCAGTGACTTGGTCAATACAAAAGTGGTCAGATGAAGCAGATGCTAAGCTACAGGACTGTTTTGCTAGCCCAGACTGGAATATGTTCTGGGATTCTTCCTATGGCATTGAGGAGTACACCATATTAGTCACTGGCTTCATCAATAAGTGCATCGATGATGTCGTCCCCACAGTGACCGTACGTACATACCCCAACCAGAAACCATGGATTACAGGCAACATCCACACTGAGCTAAAGGTGAGAGCTGCCACTTTCAAGGAGCGGGACTCTAACCCGGAAGCTTATAAGAAATCCCACTATGTCCTCCGACGAACCATTAAAAAGGCAGTGTCAATACAGGACTAAGATCAAATCGTACTACACCGGCTCCAACGCTCGTTGGATGTGGCAGGGCTTGCAAACCATTACAGATTACAAAGGGAAGCACAGCTGAGGACTGCCCAGTGACACGAGCCTACCAGACGAGCTAAACTACTTCTATGCTCGCTTCGAGACAAATAACACTGAAACATGCATGAAAGCACCAGCTGTTAGCAGTGTTCCTTCTGCTCCTCCTTGCACAAAGGCGGAGGTAGCGGTCCTGCTGCTGGGTTGTTGCCCTCCTACGGCCTCCTCCACGTCTCCTGATGTACTGGCCTGTCTCCTGGTAGCGCCTCCATGCTCTGGACACTACGCTGACAGACACAGCAAACCTTCTTGCCACAGCTCGCATTGATGTGCCATCCTGGATGAGCTGCACTACCTGAGCCACTTGTGTGGGTTGTAGACTCCGTCTCATGCTACCACTAGAGTGAAAGCACCGCCAGCATTCAAAAGTGACCAAAACATCAGCCAGGAAACATAGGAACTGAGAAGTGGTCTGTGGTCACCACCTGCAGAACCACTCCTTTATTGGGGGTGTCTTGCTAATTGCCTATAATTTCCACCTGTTGTCTATTCCATTTGCACAACAGCATGTGAAATGTATTGTCAATCAGTGTTGCTTCCTAAGTGGACAGTTTGATTTCACAGAAGTGTGATTGACTTGGAGTTACATTGTGTTGTTTAAGTGTTCCCTTTATTTTTTGGAGCAGTGTGTGTTAAAGGAATTTATATCTTTGATGATAATAATCAATAATCAATTCGCCTTGACTAATGCCCAAGGTTTGTAAGACAATGGGTTAAAATAATTAGGCAAGGACTCAGCTTTCTGCAAAAGGTATCTGTAGCTTTATTCAGAGAACGTTCTGAGGTCAGGATAACAAAACAGTCATTATATAGTTTTTGCTTTCTTACGCACATGCATTTACACACAAACTGTTGGTGACCTGCAACCCCCATAAACTTCTCACACTGTTTATCACTATCCAGAGCTCAGCCTGTTCTTTTCCCTCAAGGTTAGAAATGCTTTGAAGCTTTCACTCCCTTGACCATCTGTTTCTCTATCTCTCTATACTAATTGCATACACACATTTCTTTCCCTCTCCAGTGGTTCCTGGACTTTCCGGAACTAATCAGACTAATCGATCCCTACATTGATCATTACATTGATTATTCATTAACCATGCTGTATGACTAATAATTCATCATGGTTTATTGATTCATTTACCTTTATTAGATAATTATCTTATCAGTGTGTGAGGTATATATATATATACACCTCTCCCTATCTTCACAACAACTTTAACAATATGACTTGACCATGATTACTTACCATCCAATGTTACTCCTAGGAGTTCAGCTTCTTCAACTTATTCAATAGTCACACCCTTTATACACAACTCTAGTTGAGGTTTAGGTCTAAGAGAATGCTTTGAACCAAATACAATGCTGTTGGTTTTAGATGTATTTAAGACCCGTTGTTTTTTGTTAACTGCCCATTCTGATATTGACTGTAAGTCCTTGCTGAGAGTATAAGTGAGCTCCTTTGCTGTAGGTGCTGATGTGTAGCGTGCAATCGTCAGCATACATAGTCCTTTTCTCTTCTTGTAAGACAAGTGCCAAATAATTTGTAAAAATAAAGAGTAACGGCCCAAGGCAACTGCACTGTACATGTCTGACGTTAGAGAAACCTCACGTCTGACGCTAGAGAAACCTCACGTCTGACGCTAGAGAAACCTCACGTCTGACGCTAGAGAAACCTCACGTCTGACGCTAGAGAAACCTCACGTCTGACGCTAGAGAAACCTCACGTCTGACGCTAGAGAAACCTCACGTCTGACGCTAGAGAAACCTCACGTCTGACGCTAGAGAAACCTCACGTCTGACGCTAGAGAAACCTCACGTCTGACGCTAGAGAAACCTCACGTCTGACGTTAGAGAAACCTCACGTCTGACGCTAGAGAAACCTCACGTCTGACGCTAGAGAAACCTCACGTCTGACGCTAGAGAAACCTCACGTCTGACGCTAGAGAAACCTCACGTCTGACGCTAGAGAAACCTCACGTCGGACGCTAGAGAAACCTCACGTCTGACGCTAGAGAAACCTCACGTCTGACGCTAGAGAAACCTCACGTCTGACGCTAGAGAAACCTCACGTCTGACGCTAGAGAAAACCTCACGTCTGACGCTAGAGAAACCTCACGTCTGACGCTAGAGAAACCTCACGTCTGACGCTAGAGAAACCTCACGTCTGACGCTAGAGAAACCTCACGTCTGACGCTAGAGAAACCTCACGTCTGACGCTAGAGAAACCTCACGTCTGACGCTAGAGAAACCTCACGTCTGACGTTAGAGAAACCTCACGTCTGACGTTAGAGAAACCTCACGTCTGACGCTAGAGAAAACCTCACGTCTGACGCTAGAGAAACCTCACGTCTGACGTTAGAGAAACCTCACGTCTGACGCTAGAGAAACCTCACGTCTGACGCTAGAGAAACCTCACGTCTGACGTTAGAGAAACCTCACGTCTGACGCTAGAGAAACCTCACGTCTGACGCTAGAGAAACCTCACGTCTGACGCTAGAGAAACCTCACGTCTGACGCTAGAGAAACCTCACGTCTGACGCTAGAGAAACCTCACGTCTGACGTTAGAGAAACCTCACGTCTGACGCTAGAGAAACCTCACGTCTGACGCTAGAGAACCTCACGTCTGACGCTAGAGAAACCTCACTCTGACGCTAGAGAAAACCTCACGTCTGACGCTAGAGAAACCTCACGTCTGACGCTAGAGAAACCTCACGTCTGACGCTAGAGAAACCTCACGTCTGACGCTAGAGAAACCTCACGTCTGACGCTAGAGAAACCTCACGTCTGACGCTAGAGAAACCTCACGTCTGACGCTAGAGAAACCTCACGTCTGACGCTAGAGAAACCTCACGTCTGACGCTAGAGAAACCTCACGTCTGACGCTAGAGAAACCTCACGTCTGACGCTAGAGAACCTCACGTCTGACGCTAGAGAAACCTCACGTCTGACGCTAGAGAAACCTCACGTCTGACGCTAGAGAACCTCACGTCTGACGCTAGAGAAACCTCACGTCTGACGCTAGAGAAACCTCACGTCTGACGCTAGAGAAACCTCACGTCTGACGTTAGAGAAACCTCACGTCTGACGCTAGAGAAACCTCACGTCTGACGCTAGAGAAACCTCACGTCTGACGCTAGAGAAACCTCACGTCTGACGCTAGAGAAACCTCACGTCTGACGCTAGAGAAACCTCACGTCTGACGCTAGAGAAACCTCACGTCTGACGCTAGAGAAACCTCACGTCTGACGCTAGAGAAACCTCACGTCTGACGCTAGAGAAACCTCACGTCTGACGCTAGAGAAACCTCACGTCTGACGCTAGGGAAACCTCACGTCTGACGCTAGGGAAACCTCACGTCTGACGCTAGAGAAACCTCACGTCTGACGTTAGAGAAACCTCACGTCTGACGCTAGAGAAACCTCAATTTGAAGATTGATCTGAGTTCTATTGGATAAGTAACTCTCCAACCATGTGAGCTTTTTTTCAATAACAAGAAAGGCTGCACTAAATTCTAACAATATACTGTAGTTCCAACTATTATCTTATTATCCATTTCTTTTAACCAACCATCAGTCATCTGAGTCAGTGCAGTTCAAGTTGAGTGCCCTTCCCTATTTGCATGCTGAAAGTTTGTCTTTGAAAAATAACACTGTATTTGTTCAAGCACAATTTTCTCCATCAGTTTACTAAGAACAGGAAGCAAACTGATTGGGTGGCTGTTACAGACAGCTAAAGGTACATTACTATTTTTAAGGCAGTGGAATGACTTTATCTTCCACGCCAGTGGAAACACACTCCTTTAGGCTTCGCTCAAAGATCTAGCAGATAGGGACGGCAATACAGTCTGCTACCATTCTCAATAGTTTCTATCTAGGTTGTCTATACCTGGTGGCTTATCATTATTGATGGATAACAATAGTTCTCCCAACTCTTCCACACAAACTTGACCAAATTCAAAACAGCAAACCTTCTCTTTCATGATCAGATCTTCAATACACAAATATGATGGTTCAATGTTGTCATTTCACTTAATTTCACTGTCACATTATTTCAATTTTTTAAAAATATATTTGTAATCATTTATTTCCCTGAGCCTCACCTGGCCCTTGAAATGCTCAGTCTGATCGTGTGGGCGTTAGGAAACAAATTTGAATATATTTACATACACAGACCTGATTGGCTGATAGGACGGTCTAGAGCCCCACCCCCTTGTCCAGATGAACAGTCATTGGTCTATTATAATCAGATCACATTGACATCATGATGTGGGCCAAAAGTTCCATCCCACCTGAGCAGGCAAAAATTTCAGGGATTTCTTTCAAACAGCTGTTACACAAAAAGGTTATTATCATAATTTTCACAATTTCAGTGTCTTATCACATTTTTAACTTCACCGCCCCTTTAACATGTTCAGTCTTTTCCGGCCTTGTCCTTCTAGGGATCTCCTTCCTCAGAGGGTTCCAGGTCTCCGTTCAGGCCTTGTCCTTCCAGGGATCTCCTTCCTCAGAGGGTTCCAGGTCTCCGTCCCGGCCTTGTCCTTCCAGGGATCTCCTTCCTCAGAGGGTTCCAGGTCTCCGTTCAGGCCTTGTCCTTCCAGGGATCTCCTTCCTCAGAGGGTTCCAGGTCTCCGTCCCGGCCTTGTCCTTCCAGGGATCTCCTTCCTCAGAGGGTTCCAGGTCTCCGTTCAGGCCTTGTCCTTCCAGGGATCTCCTTCCTCAGAGGGTTCCAGGTCTCCGTTCAGGCCTTGTCCTTCCAGGGATCTCCTTCCTCAGAGGGTTCCAGGTCTCCGTTCAGGCCTTGTCCTTCCAGGGATCTCCTTCCTCAGAGGGTTCCAGGTCTCTGTTCAGGCCTTGTCCTTCCAGGGATCTCATTCCTCAGAGGGTTCCAGGTCTCCGTTCAGGCCTTGTCCTTCTAGGGATCTCATTCCTCAGAGAGTTCCAGGTCTCCGTTCAGGCCTTGTCCTTCCAGGGATCTCCTTCCTCAGAGGGTTCCAGGTCTCCGTTCAGGCCTTGTCCTTCTAGGGATCTCATTCCTCAGAGGGTTCCAGGTCTCTGTTCAGTCCTTGTCCTTCCAGGGATCTCCTTCTTCAGAGGGTTCCAGGTCTCCGTTCAGGCCTTGTCCTTCCAGGGATCTCCTTCCTCAGAGGGTTCCAGGTCACCGTTCAGGCCTTGCACTTCCAGGGATCTCCTCCCTCAGAAGGTTTAAAGGGTTCCAGGTCATGGGAGGATCTCATATTGCCTGTCAGCTCTTTCTCTTTCACAGCAATATCTCTATCTCTGCCTGCATATGGCCCAAAAGGATTGGACACCATGCTTACATGACCCTATTTTTATAAAGGTAAACCTCACCAGGTTCTTACATAAGTGGTATACACTATGTTCACTGAAAGGTAACAAAGGAAAACTATTGTAAAGTGAATACTATTTAGAGTAAGAATGATTGAAGTTATTGGGCCAATAAAAAACAAGTGTTGTCTTTTCAAGATTCCCACGTCGTCTAACAGTGTTTACTGGTGTTGTACTGTAGGTGTACCAGTCAGACACCTTCTCCCTTCTAGCCCTGGGGGCCCAGTATGCTGTCGCTTTGATGGCCTTGCCAGTTCCTGACTTGTGGGATCAATTCTACCGCAGCAAAAATGTTCTCCACACACAGTAAATCTTCCTCATACTATACAGTACCGCATGCTGTTGGACATAAATGGAACACAGGAACATTGTTCACTAACACTGTTTGCTTCCACTATGACAACGTTTTATTTTATTTTACCGTTTATTTACAATTAACCATTTTATCCAGTAAATTCAATGGAAACGGAACTGAACGACCAGTTGAAGAACATTGTGATTATAGTGTCCCCAAGGGCGATTGCGTATGCCACGCTGCACGTCATTTTAAATGGTCACATCCATATTGATCATGCCACACCTACCAAATGTACCGCAAGGGTGTTGATCTGATGAAGGGGGAAGTAAAGAGCAAGACAGATATTTACATTTTTAGTCATTTAGCTGACACTCTTATCCAGAGGGATTTACAGTAGTGAGTGCATATATTTTTGTACTGGTCCACCGTGGGAACTGAGCTCACAACACTGGCGTTGCAAGCGCCTTGCTCTACCTGCTGAGAGCCACGCGGGACAAACTGGGCCATAGGCGTAATGAGTTTCATCATCCCAGTTGGGATGAATCAGTGGCCATTGATTTATAACGACCGGGACTGTTGAATTGAATTGATTTGTGTAAAAAAAACATATACAACAATATGTACAATGTATTCCCAGAGGATAGCACTTAAAAGTATGAATTAAAACAGCTGTTTCCAAAGTGGTCCTCGATGGGGAACTATTCTGTGACTGGTGAGCCAAAATAAGCTTTTAAAAATGGCCTTGTTTTTATATGTTAAAAGGACTATATTCTTGGTGTTATATGTGCTGTGATAAGGGTTGGCTATGGGCTATGCTGGATAATTTTAAATTCACTAGTCTCAGAGGATAACAGAAAACTGGAGTAAAAAAATATTGAAATCTATACATTTTCATGAGATGATTTTGGCATGTAAATATTGCTGTAAATAAATTACCACATTAACATATCTTTCAAGAAAATACCTCCGGCTGTACAGTATGTTCAGATCGCTACACTGCCGACAGATTGATCTCTACACTGCCAACAGATTGATCTTTACACCCCGGCCAACAGATTGATCTCTACACGGCCAACAGATTGATCTCTACACCCCGGCCAACAGATTGATCTCTACACCCTGGCCAACAGATTGATCTCTACACCCTGGCCAACAGATTGATCTCTATACTGTCAACAGATTGATCTCCACATCCCGGCCAACAGATTGATCTCTACACCCCGGCCAACAGATTGATCTCTACACCCCGGCTAACAGATTGATCTCTACACCCCGGCCAACAGATTGATCTCTACACCCTGGCCAACAGATTGATCTCTATACTGCCAACAGATTGATCTCTACACCCCGGCCAACAGATTGATCTCTACACCCCGGCCAACAGATTGATCTCTATACTGCCAACAGATTGATCTCTACACCCCGGCCAACAGATTGATCTCCACATCCCGGCCAACAGATTGATCTCCACATCCCGGCCAACAGATTTAACATTATTTTTGAGATGTTGAAACAGACTATAAGATGAGGAAATTCTGATTGTGAAGCAAATTGTTGTATGATATGTGATCTTACTTTTAATTTAGTAAATACAAAATCCAGATGTATTTTATTGTACTGTGTGTTGTACGTGCTATGTAATGATAATGGTAATATTTATTTATTTAGCTAGCCTGAACAGCCGCTAGTGGTCGCTGTTAACCTGTTTATTGACGGTCTGACTATCTTCCGGTTAGGATTATAAACTAAAGATAGAATATAAACTAATTTGACAGTAAATTCATTCAAACCAGAAAAAAAGTAGCAATCAAATTAATATAGCTTTTCTTTGCAATAAGTTACATTTGATTTTATTCCTTGATTTTATTTTATAAAGAAATTCAGAAACTGGATTTTGATTGGCTTGCCCAGTCAGTTGAGCTTGCCCGCTGAATAGGTTTTCACATCTCCATTCTGCTAGCAGCAGGATATTATGCTGGCGGCATAAGATAAGCTAAACTTTGGAAACATTTTGCACAGCAATGCAACTACCTAGGGAAAATACATATACCAGGATACCAGGATTTATTTAGAAAGTTTACACAAATACTCGTATGTTCAAACCAATGATGTATACTGAACAAAAATATAAACGCAATATGTAAAGTGTTGGTCCCATGTTTCATGAGCTAAAATAAAAGATCTCAGACATTTTCCATATGCACAAAAAGCTTATTTCTGTGTACAAATTTGTTTACATTCCTGTTAGTGAGCATTTCTCCTTTGCCAAGATAATCCATCCACCAGGTGTGGCATATCAAGAAGCGGTTTAAACAGTATGATCATTACACAGGTGCACCTTGTGCTGGGAACAATAAAAGGGCACTCTAAAATGTGCAATTTTGTCACACAACACAATACCACAGATGTCTCAAGTTGAGGGAGCATGCAATTGACATGATGATTGCAGGAATGTCCACCAGAGCTGTTGCAAGATAATTTAATGTTCATTTCTCTAACATAAGGCACCTCCAACGTTGTTTTAGAGAATTTGGCAGTACTCTAACCGGCCTCACAACCGCAGACCACGTGTATGGCATTGTGTGGGCAAGTGATTTGTTGAAGAAAGTGCCTCATGGTGGCAGTGTGGTTATGGTATGGACAGGTATAAGCTAAGGACAACGAACACAACGCATTTTATCTATGTAAATTTGAATGCACATTCATCCACCGACATCACATCATGTTTCAGCATGATAATGCACAGCCCCATGTTGCAAGAATCTGTACACAATTCCTGGAAGCTGAAAATGTCCCACTTCTCCTATGGCCTGCATACTCACCAGACATGTCAACTTATTGAGCATGTTTAGGATGATCTGGATCGATGCGTACGACATCGTGTTCCAGTTCCCACCAATATCCAGCACCTTCGCTCAGCCATTGAAAAGAAGTGGGACAACATTCCACAGGCCACAATCAACAGTTTGATCAGCTCTATGCGATGTAGATGTGTGTCTCTGCATGAAGCAAATGGTGGTCACACCAAATTCTGACTGATTTTCTGATCCATGCTCTTACTTTTTTTGTTGTTGTTGGTATCTCTGAGCAACAGATGCATATCTGTATTCCCAGTCATGTGAAATCTCTAGATAAGGGCCTTATTTCAATTGGCTGTTTATATTTTTGTTCAGTGTACATATAAAACCCAGATGGCCAATGAGAGGCTTTGATGCCACTGGTCGGTCATATTGGCACTCCCCAGAAGAAGCAGTCCTCCATAGGAATGACTGGAGTTCTACAGTATTTCAATTAAATGTTTCAAGTACAAAATTACATGTATTTAAGTATTTTGTTTTAGTGGGGACAGTAACATTAGTAATCTGTAAAAAAAAATATATACTTTAATGAAAATGTTTATATATATATATACATATAAACATTTTCATTAAAGTATATATATTTATATATATATATATATTATTTATTTTTATTTTATTTTATTTTTTTTTTGGTTTTTTGTTTAGCTCACATAATATAATTTAAAAGAATGCATTAAGGTGTCTGATAAGAGAATTATCTAATAAAGGTAAATGAATCAATAATCCATTATTAATTAGTAGTTATGTAGCATGGGTAATGAATAATTAAAGTACTGAACGTTAGTCCCATAAGGTCTAGTAGAGACCCGGAAGGGAGAGAAATGTGTGTGTGTGATTAGTGGGTCTAAGGGAACCGTAGACATGTGTGTGTGTGTGTGTAGAAACCGGGAGTAGCCTTCAAGGTTCTCCTAATCTCGGGGGAAAGGAACAGGCAGCGCTGGATAGTGATTAATAGTGGTGGGAAGTCAGGGGAGGGATACTATTCACCTACTGTTTGTGTGGAGGTGTGTGCGTAAACGGAGAGAGAGGATAAAATGAACTTCTTTGTTAATGTTGGGCTGAACGTTCTCTGAATAAACTGTACGAACCTTTTGCAGATGCTGAGTCTTTGCCTAATTATTATTAACCCATTGTCTTACAAACCTTGGGGATTAGTCAAAGTTTATTGATTGTTAATTATTATCATTAGGACAGAAAATTCCTATGACAGTGTCTGTAAGAGAAAACATTAATGAAGAAATTAATAAATGCATTTGCATAGTTTCCTAAATATTTTTAACAATGTTGACAGAGTGCCAAGATGGAAGCGGAGGTTTCAGCATAGTTCCCCCTATCAGTCACTCTAGTGCCCCCTATCAGTCATCTAGTGCCCCTATCAGTCACTCTAGTGCCCCCTATCAGTCATCTAGTGCCCCTATCAGTCACTCTAGTGCCCCCTATCAGTCATCTACTGCCCCCTATCAGTCAATCTAGTGCCCCTATCAGTCACTCTAGTGCCCCCATTAGTCATCTAGTGCCCCCTATCAGTCACTCTAGTGCCCCCATCAGTCATCTAGTGCCCCCTATCAGTCACTCTAGTGCCCCCATCAGTCATCTAGTGCCCCCTATCAGTCATCTAGTGCCCCCATCAGTCATCTAGTGCCCCCTATCAGTCATCTAGTGCCCCCTATCAGTCATCTAGTGCCCCCTATCAGTCATCTACTGCCCCCTATCAGTCATCTAGTGCCCCCTATCAGTCATCTACTGCCCCTATCAGTAACTCTAGTGCCCCCCATCAGTCATCTAGTGCCCCCTATCAGTCATCTAGTGCCCCCTATCAGTCATCTAGTGCCCCTATCAGTCATCTAGTGCCCCCTATCAGTCATCTAGTGCCCCCTATCAGTCACTCTAGTGCCCCCTATCAGTCATCTAGTGCCCCCTATCAGTAATCTACTGCCCCCTATCAGTCATCTAGTGCCCCCTATCAGTCATCTAGTGCCCCCCATCAGTCATCTAGTGCCCCTATCAGTCATCTAGTGCCCCCTATCAGTCATCTAGTGCCCCCTATCAGTCATCTAGTGCCCCCTATCAGTCATCTAGTGCCCCTATCAGTCATCTAGTGCCCCCTATCAGTCACTCTAGTGCCCCCATCAGTCATCTAGTGCCCCCTATCAGTCATCTAGTGCCCCTTATCAGTCATCTACTGCTCTCTATCAGTCATCTACTGCCCCCTATCAGTCATCTAGTGCCCCCTATCAGTCACTCTAGTGCCCCCTATCAGTCATCTAGTGCCCCCTATCAGTCACTCTAGTGCCCCCTATCAGTCATCTAGTGCCCCCTATCAGTCATCTACTGCTCTCTATCAGTCATCTACTGCCCCCTATCAGTCATCTAGTGCCCCCTATCAGTCACTCTAGTGCCCCCTATCAGTCATCTAGTGCCCCCTATCAGTCACTCTAGTGCCTCCTATCAGTCATCTAGTGCCCCCTATCAGTCATCTAGTGCCTCTATCAGTCATCTAGTGCCCCCTATCAGTCATCTAGTGCCCCCTATCAGTCACTCTAGTGCCCCCTATCAGTCATCTAGTGCCCCCTATCAGTCACTCTAGTGCCCCCTATCAGTCATCTAGTGCCCCCTATCAGTCATCTACTGCACCCTATCAGTCACTCTAGTGCCCCTATCAGTCATCTAGTACCCCCTATCAGTCATCTAGTGCCCCCTATCAGTCACTCTAGTGCCCCTATCAGTCATCTAGTGCCCCCTATCAGTCATCTAGTGCCCCCTATCAGTCATCTAGTGCCCCCTATCAGTCACTCTAGTGCCCCCTATCAGTCATCTACTGCCCCCTATCAGTCATCTAGTGCCCCTATCAGTCATCTACTGCCCCCTATCAGTCATCTAGTGCCCTCTATCAGTCATCTAGTGCCCCTATCAGTCATCTAGTGCCCCCTATCAGTCATCTAGTGCCCCTATCAGTCACTCTAGTGCCCCTTATCAGTCATCTAGTGCCCTCTATCAGTCATCTAGTGCCCCTATCAGTCACTCTAGTGCCCCCTATCAGTCATCTAGTGCCCCCTATCAGTCATCTACTGCCCCCTATCAGTCATCTACTGCCCCCTATCAGTCATCTAATGCCCCCTATCAGTCATCTACTGCCCCCTATCAGTCACTCTAGTGCCACCTATCAGTCATCTAGTGCCCCCTATCAGTCACTCTAGTGCCCCCTATCAGTCACTCTAGTGCCCCCTATCAGTCATCTAGTGCCCCCTATCAGTCATCTACTGCCCCCTATCAGTCAATCTAGTGCCCCTATCAGTCACTCTAGTGCCCCCATTAGTCATCTAGTGCCCCCTATCAGTCACTCTAGTGCCCCCATCAGTCATCTAGTGCCCCCTATCAGTCACTCTAGTGCCCCCATCAGTCATCTAGTGCCCCCTATCAGTCATCTAGTGCCCCCATCAGTCATCTAGTGCCCCCTATCAGTCATCTAGTGCCCCCTATCAGTCATCTAGTGCCCCCTATCAGTCATCTACTGCCCCCTATCAGTCATCTAGTGCCCCCTATCAGTCATCTACTGCCCCTATCAGTAACTCTAGTGCCCCCCATCAGTCATCTAGTGCCCCCTATCAGTCATCTAGTGCCCCCTATCAGTCATCTAGTGCCCCTATCAGTCATCTAGTGCCCCCTATCAGTCATCTAGTGCCCCCTATCAGTCACTCTAGTGCCCCCTATCAGTCATCTAGTGCCCCCTATCAGTAATCTACTGCCCCCTATCAGTCATCTAGTGCCCCCTATCAGTCATCTAGTGCCCCCCATCAGTCATCTAGTGCCCCTATCAGTCATCTAGTGCCCCCTATCAGTCATCTAGTGCCCCCTATCAGTCATCTAGTGCCCCCTATCAGTCATCTAGTGCCCCTATCAGTCATCTAGTGCCCCCTATCAGTCACTCTAGTGCCCCCATCAGTCATCTAGTGCCCCCTATCAGTCATCTAGTGCCCCTTATCAGTCATCTACTGCTCTCTATCAGTCATCTACTGCCCCCTATCAGTCATCTAGTGCCCCCTATCAGTCACTCTAGTGCCCCCTATCAGTCATCTAGTGCCCCCTATCAGTCACTCTAGTGCCCCCTATCAGTCATCTAGTGCCCCCTATCAGTCATCTACTGCTCTCTATCAGTCATCTACTGCCCCCTATCAGTCATCTAGTGCCCCCTATCAGTCACTCTAGTGCCCCCTATCAGTCATCTAGTGCCCCCTATCAGTCACTCTAGTGCCTCCTATCAGTCATCTAGTGCCCCCTATCAGTCATCTAGTGCCTCTATCAGTCATCTAGTGCCCCCTATCAGTCATCTAGTGCCCCCTATCAGTCACTCTAGTGCCCCCTATCAGTCATCTAGTGCCCCCTATCAGTCACTCTAGTGCCCCCTATCAGTCATCTAGTGCCCCCTATCAGTCATCTACTGCACCCTATCAGTCACTCTAGTGCCCCTATCAGTCATCTAGTACCCCCTATCAGTCATCTAGTGCCCCCTATCAGTCACTCTAGTGCCCCTATCAGTCATCTAGTGCCCCCTATCAGTCATCTAGTGCCCCCTATCAGTCATCTAGTGCCCCCTATCAGTCACTCTAGTGCCCCCTATCAGTCATCTACTGCCCCCTATCAGTCATCTAGTGCCCCTATCAGTCATCTACTGCCCCCTATCAGTCATCTAGTGCCCTCTATCAGTCATCTAGTGCCCCTATCAGTCATCTAGTGCCCCCTATCAGTCATCTAGTGCCCCTATCAGTCACTCTAGTGCCCCTTATCAGTCATCTAGTGCCCTCTATCAGTCATCTAGTGCCCCTATCAGTCACTCTAGTGCCCCCTATCAGTCATCTAGTGCCCCCTATCAGTCATCTACTGCCCCCTATCAGTCATCTACTGCCCCCTATCAGTCATCTAATGCCCCCTATCAGTCATCTACTGCCCCCTATCAGTCACTCTAGTGCCACCTATCAGTCATCTAGTGCCCCCTATCAGTCACTCTAGTGCCCCCTATCAGTCACTCTAGTGCCCCCTATCAGTCATCTAGTGCCCCCTATCAGTCACTCTAGTGCCCCCTATCAGTCACTCTAGTGCCCCCTATCAGTCACTCTAGTGCCCCCTATCAGTCATCTAGTGCTCCCTATCAGTCATCTAGTGCCCCTATCTGTCATCTACTGCCCCCTATCAGTCATCTAGTGCCCCTATCAGTCATCTAGTGCCCCCTATCAGTCATCTAGTGCCCCTATCAGTCATCTAGTGCCCCCTATCAGTCACTCTAGTGCCCCCTATCAGTCACTCTAGTGCCCCCTATCAGTCATCTAGTGCCCCCTATCAGTCATCTACTGCCCCCTATCAGTCATCCAGTTCCCCCATCCGTCATCTAGTGCCCCCTATCAGTCATCTACTGCCCCCTATCAGTCACTCTACTGCCCCCTATCAGTCATCTAGTGCCCCCTATCAGTCATCTAGTGCCCCCTATCAGTCATCTACTGCCCCCTATCAGTCATCTACTGCCCCCTATCAGTCATCTACTGCCCCCTATCAGTCATCTACTGCCCCCTATCAGTCATCTACTGCCCCCTATCAGTCATCTAGTGCCCCCTATCAGTCATCTACTGCCCCCTATCAGTCATCTACTGCCCCCTGTCAGTCATCTACTGCCCCCTATCAGTCACTCTAGTGCCCCCTATCAGTCATCTAGTGCCCCCTATCAGTCATCTAGTGCCCCCTATCAGTCACTCTAGTGCCCCCTATCAGTCATCTAGTGCCCCCTATCAGTCATCTAGTGCACCCTATCAGTCACTCTAGTGCCCCCTATCAGTCATCTAGTGCCCCCTATCAGTCATCTACTGCCCCCTATCAGTCACTCTACTGCCCCCTATCAGTCATCTACTGCCCCCTATCAGTTATCTACTGCCCCCCATCAGTCATCTACTGCCCCCTATCAGTCATCTAGTGCCCCCTATCAGTCATCTACTGCCCCTATCAGTCATCTACTGCCCCCTATCAGTCATCTACTGCCCCCCATCAGTCATCTAGTGCCCCCTATCAGTCATCTACTGCCCCCTATCAGTCATCTACTGCCCCCTATCAGTCATCTACTGCCCCCTATCAGTCACTCTAGTGCCCCCTATCAGTCATCTACTGCCCCTATCAGTCATCTACTGCCCCCTATCAGTCATCTAGTGCCCCTATCAGTTCAAACCTATTTAAAAAGAGGGGGAGTATGCCATGCTGCTGAATATGTACGAGAGTCCCTCTCAAAACCTAAACATATTTGATTAGTAGAGACCCTACTACTACTTTTTCACCCCACTTTAGCTGAGACAGTAAGGTTTTTCCCCTCTATAGCCCAATGTGTAATACAGTGTATAGAGGGGCAATAGTAATGGCGTCTTTTTGTAGGCACTAACTCCAACCATGGTTCGTTGGACAAAACCTATGGGGAAATTAATGTTTTTTTGGGGGGGGATTTTTGAGAAATCTACGTTTTGTTCTATGAGATAATCTTCATGAGCTAACGTTACTTTTCGTGCCTTTTGAAGCATTTATGGAATCATAAAAAGCGCATAATTGCTTCATAATTCATAAAGGTCATATTAACTGACTGACTCTGTACCGGCACCCCCCTGTATATACTGTTATTTTTTACTGCTCCTCTTTAATTACTTGTTACTTTTATCTCTTATTATTATCCGTATTTTTTTAAACTGCATTGTTGGTTAAGGGCTCGTAAGTAAGAATTTCACTGTAAGGTTTACACCTGTTGTATTTGGCGCATGTGACTAATAACATTTGATTTGATTTGATATCTCATAGAACAAAACGTATCAGATCTCCCAAGTCTGTGTTAACGTCAGACCTTTCTTTCGGCGTTTATCCCAATGCCCTATTCTTTCCCAATTCATTTTCCCCATATGAATGACTGAAAGAACCAGAGGTAAGTCCTTTCCAGGTTTTAGGACTACAAGCTGACGAGCTCTATTGCATTGGGGGCAATGGAGGGGGCGAAGTAAAAAGCAATGGAGAGGGCAGAGTAAAAAGCCAGCAGCAGTCTGTGTGACACAGTCCCCCTAAACAACAAGTCATATTTGGTTAGTAGATACATTACTGAATAATTTCCACCCTACTAGCTGAGACCGATTGTGAGGTTTTTTTCTCTACAGCACAATATCCTTAACATACCAATCTCAACATTTGTATTTTTTTCATTACTGGTGTTAAAAGATACATTTTACATTTTCACATACGCTCTTATCCAGAGCGACTTACAGTAGTGAATGCATACATTTCATACATTTTCCCCCCCCTGGTCCCCCGTGGGAATCGAACCCACAACCCTGGCGTTGCAAACACCATGCTCTACCAACTGAGCCACACAGGACTATCAGTCAACTAAATGTCTTTGTATTGATAAATTACTTATTGCATTTTATTAGCACAATAAAAGTGGCCATTGATTAAATATATATATATATATTTTGAATCAGTTATAGATGGGTTATCTGACAACATTACTAAAAGGATGTGCATACTTAAATGGGGCAGAAGCATGTGAGTTGTTGTGGTGCTGGTTGGCCAGATACACCACATGACCAAAAGTATGTGGACAGCTGCTCGTCGAACATCTCATTCCAAATTCATGGGAATTAATATGGAGTTGGTCCCCCCCCTTTGCTGCTATAACAGCCTCCACTCTTCTGGGAAGGCTTTCCACTAGATGTTGGAACATTTCTGCAGGGACTTAATTCCATTCAGCCGCAAGGGCATTAGTGAGGTCGGGCATAGATGTTGGGCGATTAGGCCAGGCTTGCAGTCGGCATTCCATTTAATCCCAAAGGTGTTCGATGTAGTTGAGGTCAGGGCTCTGTGCAGGCCAGTCAAGTTCTTCCACATTGATCTCGACAAACCATTTCTGTGTGGAAATCACTTTGTGCACAGGGGCATTGTCACGCTGAAACAGGAAAGGGCCTTCCCCAAACTGTTGCCAGAAAGTTGAAAGCACAGAATTGTCTAGAATGTCATTGTATGCTGTAGAGTTAAGATTTCCCTTCACTGGAACTAAGGGACCCGAACCATGAAAAACAACCCCAGACCATTATTCCTCCTCCACCAAACTTTACAGTTGGCACTATGCATTCGGGCAGGTAGAATTCTCCTGGCATGCGCCAAACCCAGATTCGTCTGTCGGACTGCTATATGGTGAAGCGTGATTCATCACACCAGAGAACGCGTTTCCACAGCTCCAGAGTCCAATGGCGGTGAGCTTTACACCACTCCAGCTGACACTTGGCATTGCGCATGGTGATCTTAGATTTGTGTGCGGCTGCTCGGCCATGGAAACCAATTTCATGAAGCTCCCGACAAACAGTTCTTGTGTGCTGAAGTTGCTTCCAGAGGCAGTTTGGAACTCGGTAGTGAGTGTTGCAACCGAGGACAGACGATTTTTATGCACTCGGCGGTCCCATTCTGTGAGCTTGTTTGGCCTACCACTTAGTGGCTGAGCCATTGTTGCTCCTAGACGTTTCTACTTCACAATAACAGCACTTACAGTTGACCAGGCAGCTCTAGCAGTGCAGAAATATGATGAACTGACTTGTTGGAAAAGTGGCATCCCATGACGGTGCCATGTTGAAAGTCAATGAGCTCTTCTGTACAGGCCATGGTATTGCCAATGTTTGTCTATGGAGATGTATTTATGTTTTCAATAAAACATTGGAGACCAAACATAGTTTACATGTTGTCAACAATCGAAGCCAACCCCGTCTGTTTGCCACATAGTTGCGTACGCGTCGGTTTTGTTGGTGTTGAAACGTGGGCTTTTAATTTGAAGGTTTTGGTCATTACATATACACGTGACGTCATCCTTTGTGCTGTTGGCAGAACGAAGATCTGCGAGCTACCCGGCCAACATGGAGAGAAAAGGTAATTGTTATAAAGGCATAAAATACACAATTAATCAGTTTGGTGTTCACATAATATATGAACAAACGTGATTTCAGTGTCGTATTTAAAGTTACTGTTCATTGTATCGACGTACTCTTATGTACGAAATGTTTTGTGGAATTGCATGTCTCCTGCTAAATTGAACGCCAGGCAAGCACTGGCGCAGCTAGCTAATGCTAACTAAGCTAGTACCATCAACCTGACCCCTTAACTACAATCCATTGATTTAATGTCATTTCTAACTATGACAAAGTAATTGAGTAAACGAGGAGGGAGTCATGTATTGTTTGTACGATTGGCGTTAGCAGATCTTCAGTGAGCGGTGGGTTGCGCGCTAGCTGGCCAAACATCGCAGTTGTCTCTTCCTTTAAAAAAAAAAAAAAGAACGCTATTGAATAGGCAACAGGGAAGACGTTATTGAATATCTTCAACCAGTAGCTCACTTATGTATCTAATACGACCATAAATTGAATTTGTCTTAACAATGTTTCCTACGACAATAGTTAGTTAACAACTGTGGCTAATGTTAGCTGGCTAATAATTAATTTGCTAGTTACCTCACAGCCAGTTTTGAAATGTCGTTGGATAGCTAGCAAGCACATAGCGTTCCGTCCAGTGAGTCCACTACATGGAAACATAGCTAGCTAAATATACTGGTTAACCAGTCAACTGATGGCTACCTAGATATTGAATACATGTCTTTTCATTGCATTAGTTCTAGCTCTTCAAGCGAGGAAGAAGAGGGCAAAAGCGAAGAAGTCCAGCAAGAAGTGAGTCATTCTGCAGTGCACGAACATACTGGTCAACAAACATGTCTTTCCGCGCTACACTTGGCTATATCTAATGACACAGGCATTTTGTTTTTTTTACCAAGAGCATTGAATTAGCTGGAGGCCCGAGGTCCAGTTTCCGTCCTAAAAAGTACTGACTGATCTGGTCTGTGACAGTCACATTACTAGTAGACTACACGTGCTGTCTGTTGCTGTCCACTCCAGACTGTACAGCAGACAGCTCTGATTTTGCAATAGCCATCCGTTTTTCTACCACACACACACCATAACACCTAGTTAATTATTTATTTAGGTTGAAGTACAGTTGCTAGTGAAACTCTCCACACCCTTTGCACAGTCTTCACATGTTCCTGCCTTAAAATAAAAAAAGGGATTACATTCAAATTTTCCCCTATCGATCTACACAACCTATTCCACTTAGAAATACAACATGAGGATGTATTGATTGTCTTCACATCCCATAGTTAATACTTGGTAAAGCACCTTTTGGCAGCTGTGCATTGTTCTGAATAATAATCTACTGACCTTGCACAACTCTTAGGGCAACATACTGTATATCCATTATTTTTGTCAAACTTCCTCAAGCTCAGTCAATCTGGTTGGGAATCATTGATGGACAGCAATTGTCAAACCTTGTCTCAGTTTTTTTTAAAGCAGATTTAAGTCAGGAAGGAGACTGGACCATTCAGGAACACAACAGCTCTTGGAAAGCCATTCTGGTTTGTCTTTAGCACAGAAAAATAAAACGTTTTCAGAAGACTGAGGTGTTATGGGTATGCATGTTACCTGGGCTTTGCTCCTTTCATATTTATTTTGATTGTAACCAACTCCCCTGTGGGTGGTATGCATACCCATAGCATGATGCTGCCACCACAACACTTGAAATTGCAAACGGATTTACGTTGCATTCACTCCAATATGACAAAGTGAAAAGAAGGAAGCATGTGTTAAAAAAATTCCACTCCAAATCATCCATTCTGTTTGCTACGAGGCCGTTAAGTAATGCTGCAAGACAACACGGCAAAGACACTAACTTTTTGACCTAAATTACAAACTACAGCTTTGGTTCAAATCCAAAGCAACACACAACCAAGTGAAAACCCTCTGTATTTTCAAGTGTTGTTGTGGCAGTATTAGGGGTCTGACCGTATAAACAAAATTAATAATTTTACCCCCCACAATTTATATCACGTTATCACAAAACAGATTATTTTCCTAGGCTGATGAGATCTTATACGTTTTTGTTGTGTTTATAAGTCAGTTATCATGACCTTTGTTTTTTTTTTTGCTTCTCGTTACCTAAATGCTCCAAAATTCACAAAGTGACGTTAGCTGATAGAACAAAATGAAATAAGCTGTCCAATGCTTGTTTACCACAGACCTTATTTTCAGCGTTTATAAAAAAAACACATTCATTTTCCCGTAGGCTTTGACCAACGAACTATGACGGAGTTGTTGCCTACAAAAAGATACCATTACCATTTCTCTCTTACATGCCAAAGATACAGCCTACACCTCTCCTACATGCCAAAGATACAGCCTACACCTCTCCTACATGCCAAAGACACAGCCTACACCTCTCCTACATGCCAAAGACAAAGCCTACATCTCTCCTACATGCCAAAGGCACAGCCTACACCTCTCCTACATGCCAAAGACACAGCCTACACCTCTCCTACATGCCAAAGACACAGCCTGCACCTCTCCTACATGCCAAAGACACAGCCTACACATCTCTCCTACATGCCAAAGACACAGCCTACACATCTCTCCTACATGCCAAAGACACAGCCTACACATCTCTCCTACATGCCAAAGACACAGCCTACACATCTCTCCTACATGCCAAAGACACAGCCTGCACCTCTCCTACATGCCAAAGACACAGCCTGCACCTCTCTCCTACATGCCAAAGACACAGCCTGCACCTCTCTCCTACATGCCAAAGACACAGCCTGCACCTCTCTCCTACATGCCAAAGACACAGCCTGCACCTCTCTCCTACATGCCAAAGACACAGCCTGCACCTCTCTCCTACATGCCAAAGACACAGCCTGCACCTCTCCTACATGCCAAAGACACAGCCTACACATCTCTCCTACATGCCAAAGACACAGCCTACACCTCTCCTCTTTCCATGAGGGGTTGAGGATTCCTGTTATCATGACACTGACCAGGTGAATCCAGGTGAAAGCTATGATCCCTTATTGATGTCACTTGTTAAATCCACTTCAAATCAGTGTAGATGAAGGGGAGGAGACGGGTTAAATAAGGATTTTTAAGATTTGAGATCGTCTGTGTGCCATTCAGAGGGGGGGTAGTAGGTGCCAGGCGCACCGGTTTGTGTCAAGAACTGTAACACACTGCTGGGGTTTTTATACTCAACAGTTTTCTGTGTGTATCAACAATGGTCCACCACCCAAAGGACATCCAGCCAACTTGACATAACTGTGGGAAGCATTGGAGTCAACATGGGCCAGCATCCCTGTGGAACCCTTTCAACACCTTGTAGAGTCCATGCCCTGATGAATTGAGGCTGTTCTGAGGGCAAAGGGGGGTGCAACCCAATATTAAGACTGTTCTTAATGTGTTGTACACTCAGTGTATGTGGTGTTGTAGAAAATGCAGTGCATGCTTTGTGTGAAGTTTCTAGATGACTTTGAATGGTACCTGTCCTTTTGGTTTCCATAGCAGCAGTTGATTCATTATAGGCTTTGAGTGTTTAAACTATATGGTCTCTGGCTTATCTATTCTCTGTAGGCAGAAGGAATGCAGTGTATCTGGAAATGTCATGAGCTAATTATAACATTATTAACATAGTGACATCACACCTGTGTGCGGTTGTGACTGACCACGGCACTCCCAAGGCAGATATGGACACCTGAATGCATACTGCAGGGCTACTCCTGGGCGTCTGAATGCATACTGCAGGGCTACTCCTGGGCGTCTGAATGCATACTGCAGGGCTACTCCTGGGCGTCTGGATGCATACTGCAGGGCTACTCCTGGGCGTCTGGATGCATACTGCAGGGCTACTCCTGGGCGTCTGGATGCATACTGCAGGGCTACTCCTGGGCGTCTGGATGCATACTGCAGGGCTACTCCTGGGCGTCTGAATGCATACTGCAGGGCTACTCCTGGGCGTCTGGATGCATACTGCAGGGCTACTCCTGGGCGTCTGGATGCATACTGCAGGGCTACTCCTGGGCGTCTGGATGCATACTGCAGGGCTACTCCTGGGCGTCTGGATGCATACTGCAGGGCTACTCCTGGGCGTCTGGATGCATACTGCAGGGCTACTCCTGGGCGTCTGAATGCATACTGCAGGGCTACTCCTGGGCGTCTGGATGCATACTGCAGGGCTACTCCTGGGCGTCTGGATGCATACTGCAGGGCTACTCCTGGGCGTCTGGATGCATACTGCAGGGTTACTCCTGGGCGTCTGGATGCATACTGCAGGGCTACTCCTGGGCGTCTGAATGCATACTGCAGGGCTACTCCTGGGCGTCTGAATGCATACTGCAGGGCTACTCCTGGGCGTCTGAATGCATACAGCAGGGCTGGGCGTCTAAATGCATACTGCAGGGCTACTCCTGGGCGTCTGAATGCATACAGCAGGGCTACTCCTGGGCGTCTGAATGCACTTCTGTTTTCTTGTTTCCATCTGACAGTTACTTGTACTCAGTTAATTTGTTAATTGGTGTCCCAGGTCTACAGTAAATCACTCCCTAATTATATATCACAAGATATAAAGCCGCCAGAAGTAACTGGGTCAGATTAAAGTATCCCTGTTACAGCAGGTACACAGTTTAGTACACATGTTGGTGACTCTTGGCCCTGTCCTGAACGACATTATACCTCAAGTAATCCTATAACACCCATTTTGAATATTGTGAATGATGTACAGTATATTAGTTAATCCTGTTTAGGGTTGCAAAGGGTCGGAAACTTTCTGGTACATTTGTGTAATTCTTCCGGAAATGTTCCATGGGAAGTTAAGCCCGAGAATTTGGGGAATTTTGCTTAAACTCATCAAAGAAAGTTAGCTTATAACAGTGAACCTTTTTTGTGGGATACACATAAGGCAATTCTAGGTTTTGTGGCATATTTTGGTTAAACTATCCCCAATTCAATGGAATTGCAACCCTCTGCATGCACAGTGCATTCTTCCATCACATGTACAGCTGATTCTCAAGATCTTGCACACTAATGAGATGCTATTGAGCCCACACTACTACACTGTCTGAGCCAAGGACTACATGCTTTCTGGTAAGTTTTGATTACAATACTGGATGGGGTGAATATATTTTGTGTGACATACAGTATTTTTTGTTAACTAGTAAATAGTAGCCTACAGCAACATGTGTTTAAATCATTTTTAACTTGTTAACATTTTCTGCTAGTTAGTTTTTGCTACCATGTGGGGTTTAGCTTGCTTGAGCCTGCTAACTGTTAATTCACCTGTTTCCATACATGTTTAATTTAAAACATTTATCTTACAAAGGAGTTTTTTATTCTAACTGCTTAATTATTTATCTGTACATGGAATTGTATTTTTATTTTTTTACAAATGTTTTCTAATCTTTATAGGAAAATGGCACAGGCATTACCTGATGTGTGGAGACATTTCACTGCAGCTAATGTAGAAGGAAAAGCTGTGGACATTTGCAAATACTGTGCCAAATCATATGTGACGAATGCAACAAAGATGCAGAATCATCTGGCCATGTGAATAAAGTTCCCTCATCACTCACAACAAGTGACCTCTGACAAAAGTCCCTTTACTTCTATTCGAGGTGAAAATGAGCATCCTGTCTGGTGCAGAGATCAACAAGGCCTATGGTGTCACTACCGTGTCTCGCCACCTCGGCCTGGATGAGGGCAAGGTTCTTGGCAGTCTGGCGAAGTACACGTCCAAGAAAGGGCTTTGGGATGGAGATGGAATATTGCAGTTGTGCCAACATATCTCATCAGCCACCTGGTGGAAGGGACTTTGTGGATCTGAGGCTCTTTCCCCTGTTGCCTCCAAATCCCACCAACATCAGCTGCCTCAGAGCGCAACCGGTCGTGGTTTGGGAACACGCACACCAAAGCACGCAACAGGTTGACCAATACAAGGGTTGAAAAAATAGTGGCCGTCTGGGCAAATTTGAGGCTTTTGAGCCTGACAACAAGCCATCCTCAACAAGGTTGGAAAGTGACAGTGAAGATGAGGCCTGAGTCTGATGTTCTAGAGGTGGACATTGAGGAGGTCCAGGGAGAAGACATGGAAGCCTGAGAGGAAGACAACCAAAGCTTTAGTTTCTAGACTATCATTTCAGAGATGTATGTTGAAAACGTTTTTGGGAGATGCGATGGATCATTGGGGATCATTCAATATTCCCTTTCTTTTGTTGTTCAGTGAAATCATCCCATGTGAAGAGTCGCCTCATTTAATTAGTTCAATTCGTAACTAAATGCTATATATTTTTTCTGTTGGAATGATTGAATCATTTGCAGTTGTCTACTTATGATAAGGTAAAAGGGTTATGTTTCTGTCTCCATATGATATGGTAAATATATCCAATGCAAAAAACAATCTACATTTTAAATGGTATTAATTTGCATATATTTCCATTAATTCCCATATATTCCTGTTAATTACCACGGAAAGTTTCCGCCTCCTGAATGTTCCCCAAAATGTGCAACCCTTGTCCTGTTATAGAAAAGATTCAGATTGTGGTTTAACCCCAACAGCCAAGCCGACCCACACTATGCCATCACACATGGCAGACATCCTGTGTTATGTAATGCCTATCTGCTGCGCTGCTATATTTATAACAGCAGGAGAACGATAAAGTTCTCAGCACGGGTTAACTGAAGCGTGACATTATGGATGGTGGAAATGCCCTGCCCATTAAGGCATTATCAGAGCTTATGGCAGTTTCTGCTAAAGAACAACACAACCTAGCCTCTGCAACCCAGAACAACACAGCCTAGCCGCTGCAACCCAGAACAACACAGCCTAGCCTCTGCAACCCAGAACAACACAGCCTAGCCTCTGCAACCCAGAACAACACAGCCTAGCCTCTGCAACCCAGAACAACACAGCCTAGCCTCTGCAACCCAGAACAACACAGCCTACCCTCTGCAACCCAGAACAACACAGCCTAGCCTCTGCAACCCAGAACAACACAGCCTAGCCTCTGCAACCCAGAACAACACAGCCTAGCCTCTGCAACCCAGAACAACACAGCCTAGCCTCTGCAACCCAGAACAACACAGCCTAGCCTCTGCAACCCAGAACAACACAGCCTAGCCACTGCAACCCAGAACAACACAGCCTAGCCACTGCAACCCAGAACAACACTGCCTAGCCACTGCAACCCAGAACAACACTGCCTAGCCTCTGCAACCCAGAACAACACAGCCTAGCCTCATAAGAACCCAGATCCAAATATTGTCATGAGACTTCACATTAACCTAGATAGGCAAAGAGTTCTGGTAAATCATTTTTGTATTTTTCTAACAATGGATTTCCTCACTGCAGTCATCCTATGTATGTGAATAACTTGAGTTTATTTCTAGAGCAGTAAGGCAGTTAGCTAGTTAGCTGGCTGTCACACTGCTTTGAGATGTCTTGAATGGAAAGGGCAACAGTCCTGTATCAAATGTCAGTCTAAATGCCAAGGCAAGTCACTCATCTCTAGGGAAAAAAGTTTGTTTCATCATGGGAAAATTGATATTTTTATGAAAGAGGTGGTAGAATGTAATACTGCATTTACCGTGCAAGATGATGTTAAAATCCGATAATCTATATGATATTTTGATATTATTTTACTGTAGTTACTACATCACTCATACTAGACTGTCCTCCAGGCAGCCAGCCCACCCCAGGGGGACGGCGTCCCAGCAGCAACCTGAAACAGAGGCCTCTATGTTCTAAAAACAGTGCTTTCAGGAAGTATTCATACCTCTTGTCTTATTCCATGTTTTGTTACAGCCCGAATTCAGAATTTATTACTTCAATTTTTTTTTTCTCTCTCACCTATCTACACACACAATAACCCATAATGACAATGTGAAAGCATGTTTTTAGAAATATTAGCAAATGTATTGAATTAAATACAGATCTCATTTGCATAAGTATTCACATCCCTAAGTCAATACTTTGTAGAAGCACCTTTGGTGGCAATTATAGCTTTGAGTAGTCTTGGGTATGTCTGTCAGCTTTGAGTTGTCTTGATTTTGGGATTTTCTCAAGCTCTGTTAAGTAAAATGTGGCACAGCGGTGAACAGCAATCTTCAAGTCTTTCCACAATGGCATTCAAGTCTGGGCTTTGGCTGGGCCACTCAAGGACTTCCACATTCTTGTTCTGAAGCCATTCCAACGTTGCTTTGGGTCATTGTCCTGTTGGAACGTAAATCTTCGCCCCAGTCTGTTGTTTGCACTCTGAAGCAAGTTATCATCAAGGATTTGCCTGTATTTGGTTCCATTCATTGTTCCCTCTATCCTTACAAGTGTCCCAGTCCCTGCTGCTGAAAAGCATCCCCCATAGCACGTTGCTGCCACCACCATGCTTCACGGTAGGGATAGTGTTAGATGGGTGATGAGCTGTACCTGGTTTTCTCCAGACATGGCGATTTGCATTCAGGTTAAAGTTCCATTTATTTCTCATTAGACCACAATCTTTATGCTCGAAAGCTTGGAGTTTTTGCCAACTCCTCCAAGCATGCTGTTATGTACCATTTTTGTCAGGAGTGGCTTCTGTCTGGCCACTCTCCCATAAAGCCCAGATGGTTGAAGTGCTGTAGAGACTGTTGTCCTTCTGGAAGGTTCTCCCATCTCAGCCTAGGAACGCTGTAGTTCAGTCAGTGGTCATTGGGTTCTTGGTCACCTCCCTGACCAAGGTCCTTCTTGCCCGGTTGCTCAGTTTGGTCAGACGGCCAGCTCTAGTCAGTCTGGGTAGTTACATATTTTTTTATATTCCCAATGATGGAGACCACTTTGCTCTTGAAAACTGTCAACACTATAGACTTTTTATACCCTTTCCCCAGATATGCCTAATCACAATTCTATTTATGTATTTGTTTTATTTAACCTTTATTTAACTAGGCAAGTCAGTTAACTTCTTATGGGTAGCTGGATGGTAGCGTCCCACTTGGCCAACATCCAGTGAAATTTCATAGTGCGAAGTTAAAAAATTCTCAATTCAAATATTTAACATTCTTGAAAATATATGTGTTATACATCAAAACAAAGCTTAACTTCTTGTTAATCCAGCCACTGTCAGATTTCAAAAAGCCTTTACAGCGAAAGCACACCATGAGATTATCTGAGGACAGCGCCCAGCACACAAAACATTATATACAGTTACAAGCCATGTAGATTAGTCAACAAAAGTCAGAAATAGCAATAAAATTAATCACTTACCTTTTGATCTTCATATGGTTGCACTCACAAGACTCCCTGTTACACAAATGTTCGATAAAGTCCCTCTTTATATCCAAAAACCTCAGTTTTGTTGGCGCGTTTTGTTCAGTAATCCAATGGCTCAAAGGCAGTCACGACAGGCAGACGACAAAATCCAAATAGTATCCGTAAAGTTCGTGGAAACATGTCAAACGATGTTTATAATCAAGCCTCAGGTTGTTTTTGGCCTAAATAATCGATAATATTTCAACCGGACAATAGCGTCGTCAATATAAAAGAAACAAAGGCGCCCTCTCGGTCGCACGCAGAAAACAGGTCTGGCGACTTCCCAGGGTCCACTCACTCAGTGGTCTTACTCCCTCCTTTTTCAGAATACAAGCCTGAAACAATTTCTAAAGACTGTTGACATCTAGTGGAAGCCATAGGAAGTGCAGTTTGAGTCCTAAGTCATGGGATATTGTATAGGCATTCAATATAAAACTACAAACATAAAAAAAAATCCCACTTCCTGGATGGATTTTTCTCAGGTTTTCGCCTGCCATATCAGTTATGTTATACTCAGACATTATTTGAACAGTTCTGGGAACTGAGTGTTTACTATCCAAATCTACCAATTATATGCATATCCTAGCTTCTGGGCCTGAGTAACAGGCAGTTTACTTTGGACACGCTTTTCATCTGGAGGTGAAAGTAGTGCCCCCTACCCTAGTGAGATTAAGAACAAATTCTTATTTACAATGTCGGCCTAGGAACAGTTGGTTAACTGCCTTGTTCAGGGGCAGAACGACAGATTTTTACCTTGTCAGCTCTGGGATTTGATCAAGCAACCTTTGTTACTGGCCCAACGTTTTAACCACAAGGCTACCTGCCACCCCTATCTATCTTGGAGATCTACGGACAATTCCTTGGATTTCATGCTATAGTTTCTGCTCTGACATGCACTGTTAACAATAGTACCTTTTTATATAGACAGGTGTATTGCTTTTTACATTACGTCCAACCAATTGAATTGGCTACAGGTGGACTCCAGTCAAGTTGTTGCGACGTCTCAAGGATGATCAAACGAAATTGGATGCACCGGAGCTCAAATTTGGAGCTTCATAGTGAAGGGGTGTGAATACTTATGTAAATTCCTTTTCTGTATTTTATTTTCAATACATTTGCAAAATTGTCTAAACATGTTTTCAATTTGTCATTGAGTATTGTGTGTAGGTGGGTGAAATTTTTTTTTAAATCAATTTTGAATTCAGGCTGTAACAAGAAAATGTGGAATAAGTCAAGGGGTATGAATACTTTCTGAAGGCACTATGTTCTGTTATTGTTGTTATACCGTCATAACATTCATGTGTGTCTTCCAGGCATCCAGCCCACCCCAGGGGGACATCAGCCCAGCAGCAGCCCCAGCCAGAGGCCTCTCCCCAGGAACCAGATGAGCCTGAGGAGATACTAGGCTCTGATGACGAGGAGCAGGAGGACCCCAACGACTACTGCAAAGGTGAGTTGTCCTTATATACACTCGGTGTCCTAGAGGTCTTCCAGGAAGTACCTGGGACTCCACTCGGTTGCCACGGAACTCGGATCTGGGTGAAAAGAAGTGAAATACCGACAGTATCCAAAATTATATTTGAAGAGTTTAGTTCCAAAACTGAAATGCAAATTTCGCACATTTACATTTTAATGAAATAAAAGCTGAAATAAAAGATCCCAGAAAGTTTCCATATGCACAAAAAGCTTAATTTTCTTATTTTGTGTAGAAATTTGTTCACTTCCCTGTTAGTGAACATTTCTCCTTTGCCAAGATAATCCATCCACCTGACAGGTGTGGTATATCAAGAAGCTGATTAAACAGCATGATCATTACACAGGTGAACCTTGCTGGGGACAATAAAAGGTCCCACTAAAATGTGAAGTTTTCTCACATGACACAATGCCACAGATGTCTCAGGTCTTGAGGGAGTGTGCAGTTGGCATGCTGACGGCAGGAATGTCCACCAGAGATGTTGATTTCTCTACCATAAGCCGCCTTAAACATAATTTTAGAGAATTTGGCAGTATGTCCAACCGGCCTCACATCGGACAGCTGATGAAACTGAGGAGTATTTCTGTCTGTAATAAAGCTCTTTTTGTGGGGGAAAAACATATTCTGATTGGCTGGGTCTGGCTCCCCAGTGGGTGGGCCTGGATCCTTAGTGGGTGGGCCTATTGCCACCCATGGCTGCACCCCTGCCCATTCATGTGAAATCCATAGATTAGGGCTTCATTTATTTCAATTGACTGATTTCCTTACATGTACTGTAACTCAGTAAAATCGTTGAAATTGTTGCATGTTAATATTTTAGGTGTGTGTGTGTGTAATTCACATTATTAGTCCTAATAATGAATGTTGAACTTGCTTGTCTTCTGTCACCAATCTCCCTCTCCTGTGTGTCTAGGTGGCTACCACCATGTAAAGATAGGAGACCTGTTCAATGGGAGGTACCATGTGATCAGGAAGCTGGGCTGGGGACACTTCTCCACTGTGTGGCTGGCCTGGGACATACAGTAAGAGCTGCTTCTTCTCTGTTTCTCTGTCAATTAACACACATGTAACGGTGGATATTTTCTTTTGAGCACATTTTGAAATGGCACTGTATTGGCTCACAGCCATAAGTATTGGACTATATATGGAATAGGGTGCATTTGGGACAGAGAGACTGTCTTCTGTGTCAGCTTGACTGACTTGAGTCTGTGTTGTAGGGTGAAGCGGTTTGTGGCTATGAAGGTTGTGAAGAGTGCAGAGCATTACACCGAGACAGCCGTGGATGAGATCAAACTCCTCAGATCTGTGAGTACTAACTTCAGTCATTTATACCCAATATGACATCAGTCTGATGTTTTCATCTGCAAAATGCCTCCTTTGTTCTCCTCCTTTATTTTCCTTTCAGACACATTTTGTTTTGATAAGTTCTGGTTCTCCTGGCTTTGCTTTGTAGGTGAGAAACACGGACCCTGACGATCCCAAAAGGGAGATGGTGGTTCAGCTACTGGATGACTTCAAGATCTCCGGCATCAACGGAACTCATGTGTGCATGGTGTTTGAGGTGCTGGGGCACCACCTACTGAAGTGGATCATCAAGTCCAACTACCAGGGCCTTCCTCTGCCCTGCGTCAAGACCATCATACGCCAGGTAGCTAGTACCAAGAGCATCACGTGACAGGTAACTGGTACCAAGAGCATCACGCGACGGGTAACTAGTACCAAGACCATCATCATATGCCGGGTAACTGGTACCAAGAGCATCACGTGACGGGTAACTGGTACCAAGACCATCACGCGACGGGTAACTGGTACCAAGTAGAGGTCGACCGTTTATGATCTTTCACCGCCGATACCGATTATTGGAGGACCCCAAAAAAAACGATACCGATTAATTGGCCGAGTCTTTATTTTTTTGTAATAGTGACAATTACAAACCCATCGACAACAGCCACCCTCGAAGCAGCGTTACTCAGTCAGAGCATGAGCTGGTACCAAGACCATCACGCGACGGGTAACTGGTACCAAGAGCGTCACGCGACGGGTAACTGGTACCAAGAGCGTCACGCGACGGGTAACTGGTACCTTGGCTACCCTAATCTCAGAATCCAGAACCAAATATTGCGTGTGCTACCTAGCTAGCTACTCGATTTCACATTTATTTAAACAATATGTGATGAGACATCTGTTTCTCCCGTAAGTGTTTGTGCATGTTTGAAGGTTTTACTTGCCGTATCTGTGATATGTGGTTGTTTTATCTACCTTAATTTAATGCAGTGAAAGTAAATCACGCTGGATAAGAGCGTCTGCTAAATGACTAAAATATAATGTAACGTTATCCAGGTTCTCCAAGGCCTGGACTACCTTCACACCAAGTGTGAGATCATCCACACTGACATCAAGCCAGAGAACATCCTGTTGACGGTGAATGAGCCCTATGTGAGGAGGCTGGCCGCGGAGGCTACAGAGTGGCAGAAAGCAGGGGCTCCCCCTCCCTCAGGGTCCGCAGGTAGGGGCTATACACACAGTACAGACTGAGTACTGTGATGCAGTGCCCTACTTCCACTTTATTGGGTGGCCTTGCTTTTTCTGGGTTTTGGCACAAGGTTATTATTGTTTTGTATTCTTACTTGGTTCTACCGTCTCTTTTCAGTCAGCACAGCGCCAGCTCCAAAAGCAGTAAGTTGCCTCTGCTTGAGATTTGTTTGTTGTTGTTACTAAACCCTGTTGTGTTCTGTCTGGCTCACTGTTCCTCTTCTTCTTCAGGTGGCCAAAATGTCCAAGAACAAGAAGAAGAAGTTAAAGAAGAAGCAGAAGCGTCAGGCGGAGCTATTGGAGAAGTGCATTCTGGATTTGGAGGAGATGGAGAAGGCTCCGGGGAGGGGAGAGGAGGAGGATGAAGATGAAGAGGACCCGGAGTCTCCAGTCTCTTCCAAACAGCAGCGGACATATTGTGCTCCTCTCAGACAGGTTTCCTTACAGGAGATTGCCAGCCAAGACAGAACCGGTGAGTGTCTGGAATTCAACTCATTACAACGTTATTGTCCCTGAAGGGGAAGTTGGCTAGATTTGTCTTTTTCAATCATGGGCCTGGAGATCCACACTGGGTTGTACGGGCTTTTTTTCTCAGCACTGATGCACCTGACTCAACTAATCTATTAATTATCAAGCCCTTGATTAGTTGAATTAGCTGGGCTGGGACAAAAACCTGCACACCCAGTGGGTCTCCAAGACCAGGATGAAGAACAACACAGAATCAGACTAATTGGAAGGGAACTACTAGTCCAACCTCCACTAAATCTAATGATGTGTTCTTTTCTTGTTTACCCAGCGTACATTGCGGGTGCGGAGGTGACGCGCTTCGTACCAGAAAGCATAATAACTGAGATAGAGGTGAACTTTAATGGCCTTCATCCTGAGGAAGAGGAAGATAAAACAAAGGAGTGGAAGGAGGAAGACCAACACAACGGTAACACAGACCCAGCTGAGGATCACTGTCTTCTTCAGGAGTCAAACCCACAGGAGTCAATGTCATCAAACCCACCACAGGAGTCAATGTTATCAAACCCACCACAGGAGTCAATGTTATCAAACCCACCACAGGAGTCAATGTTATCAAACCCACCACAGGAGTCAATGTTATCAAACCCACAGGAGTTAAAAAAGGTGTCAAATGGTCAGGAGTCTCCACCTCCTCCACCCGTGTGTAACGGCCTGATGTCCCCAGAAACAGAGGAGCCTAAGACCCCAGAGAGTGAGGAGGGGAGTGCAGCTCTACCCAGGAAGGTGACTGAGATAAGGAGAGAAGCATCTGAGATGGAGTCAACAAGCTTCATGGTCCGGGAGGAGGAGGAGGAGGAGGAGGAGCTGTCACCGGAGGAGGAGGAACAGGAGAAGAAGAATCAGGACAGGGGTCAGGAGGAAGTCACAGAGGAGGCGCAGGATAGGAGTTGGGAGGAGGAGGAGGAGCAGAACAGGAGTCATGGGGAGGTGGAGGAGGAGGAGGCCACAGAGATGCTGGATAACATCCAGTATGGAGGACAACAGGAGAGTCTGAAGGATGGTGAGTCGACCATCATGATGTTCAGAACATTACGCTGCTATGCATGGTGGAGCACGTTTGTTCCTAAGCTGAAAACAATGTAGGAGCACAATGAAAAATATTTGATGTAACAACGTTTTCTTTGTAGTAACTGTGTAAGAACGACGTTCATGAATCTGCTCTGTATTTTCCATGGCACCCAAGGGCTGCTCTAGATTGCAGGGCTGCTCTAGATTGCAGGGCTGCTCCTAAATAAAATGTCAGGTCGTACAGCAAAATATTGAAGTAAAATGGTCTCACTTTTAGAGCACCTGCTATGTGGTGGAGCTGTCTACATGGCTATATGTTTATGTCTAGTGATACAACCAGGAGGTTAGTTATGATTGAACAAAGTGATCTCATCTGAGTTTTAAGTACAGTAGTTTGTGTTCGTCCTTTATTTTACTGTCAGGTCAGTGTTGAAATGGCTGGTTGTCTTCCTCCCCATCTGCCTTTCCCTTCCTCTCGCTCTCTCTCTCCACCTCCACCTTGCTCTCTCTCTCTCCCTCTCTCGTGCTTTCTGGGGATGTAGCCAAACTAGCAGCAGGAAACCTCCTGGTCAACCCCCTGGAGCCACTTAATGCAGGCAGACTGAAGGTCAAGATAGCCGACCTGGGGAACGCCTGCTGGGTGGTGAGTATCTGTGCAGATGACCCAAGGGATTTCATGCTTAAGTCTACCAGGCATTGATGTTACCTGCCTGCTTAGTTGAGCTTGTCTGGTGCAACTGAAAATGGCCAACCTCCAGATAGACTCACTGAAATGCTCACTCTTAGACCCTGATCTGAGTAGAAACAGTTAGTAGTCCCGTTGACTTCCTGTCTCTCTCTATTTGAACTGATCTGAGTAGAAACAGTAGTTAGTAGTCCCGTTGACTGTGTCTCTCCTCCGCAGCACAAGCACTTTACAGAAGACATTCAGACGAGACAGTACCGTTCTCTAGAGGTGCTCATTGGGTCTGGCTACAACACACCAGCTGACATATGGAGTACAGCCTGCATGGTAAGACTGGACAACAACCACTTACACACTTTACATGCATATATACTGAACAAAATATAAACTAATGTTTCATGAACTGAATTAAAATATCACAGAAGTTGCCATTAGCACAAAAAAAAACGTATTTCTCTCAAATGTCGTGCCTAAATTAGTTTACATCCCTGTTAGTGAGCATTTCTTCTTTGCAATAGATAATCCATCCACCTGACAGGTGTAGCATATCAAGAAGCTGATTAAACAGCATGATCAATACACAGATACACCTTGTGCTGGGGACAATAAAAGTTTACTCTAAAATGTGCAGTTTTGTCACACGACAATGCCACAGATGTCTCAAGTTAAGGGAGCGTGCGATTGGCATACTGACTGCAAGAGTGTCCACCAGAGATGTTGCCAGAAAATGTAATGTTAATTTCTCTACCATAAACTGCCTCCAACGTTGTTGTAGAGAATTGGCAGTACGTCCAACTGGCCTCACAACCACAGACCACGTGTAACCACGCCAGCCCAGGACCCTCGGCTTCTTCACCTGTGGGATCGTCTGAAGGAGTATTTCTGTCTGTAATAAACCCCTTTTGTGTAGAAAAACTCTGATTGGCTGGGCCAGGCTCCCCAGTGGGTGGGCCTATGCCCTCTGTCGTAGCATTTGCTGTCATTAAATTTGAAGACTGTATATTATCAAATCAATTCTCTGTAATTATTCAGAATTTCAAAGAATCACAGAATAGTAATTAACTGGGAAGTTGGGGCACCACAGAAAAATGTTTAGAGATTCAATTTCCCTGACTATAACTTGATTAGTCTTCTGTTAATGTATTACCTCATCAGTCTAATATCTGCTCGAACCCTAACATAGATCATGAATCAGCAATATACAAATTGGATTGATTATTTATTTACAATCACACAGAATTACATGAACACACACACACAATAGGCCTTTCATGGTTACTAACATGATATAAATAAAAAGTCCCTAGTGGACCAAACCCAATATGACGCTTGGTAGACAAAGGAAAAGGGTGGGGACAGCTCAAGAGCGGGGAACTCAGAGCTGATAACTAAACTCCTAGAAATTACTTATACTTTGAACATGAACAACCGCTCATTCGAAAATTAATTGCAATTTACATATTTACGAGTGTGTGCCTTTGCTGTCCCCTCTCTGCGATCGCTGGTCTATCTGCTGGATAGTCAGTTGACAGGAATCTCTGATTTGTCCACCAGCAATCAAAGTCTAAGTTTTTATTATGGATACTTCAGAGTACCATTCGGAAATGTTCTTAGGATTGTTCTGTTAAAATAGATGCTTCCGCGGTTGTCGGTGTTCTCGCCCTAGACATAGGCATATTTTCAGCTGCAGACTGGTAAAGGTTACGGTCTAGGATTTACTTCTTCGGTAGTGATCGATAGTTTGAGTTTAGCCATTTCAACGTAGGGACCCTGTCCCGGTGTCATCTTCACTCTAGTTTGTAGATTTCTTAACCATTCGTGACGTCCGGCTTACCGTGGGTCTCTTTGGTATAAAATGTAAATTTTGTCATGAGTGGTTTTATACACTTCTGGGAGAAGGGGCGGTTCATGACGCCAAGGTAATGTCTGTGCGGGTGTGGCCACTGACTTGGTTAAGGCTTCATATGGAACACATTTTCCTAATTTCGAAGGTTAACATCACATCTTTTCACAAATAGTTTCATATGTAATCATATACATTTCACAACATTTAGCGGTAAACCCCATAATTGAGAAGTGTACACTACCAAAGAGACAGTAATGTCACCAAACTCGACATGACTGTCCATTAAGTGTCCACGGACCATTTCAACTGCTTGGAATACAGAAATACTGTTCAATTATTCCAAATTTGATGTCCAAGTGTTTTTTTGTTCCACAGTTTACATTCCAATCTCGAACACTACAGAGCATAGGGACAGCGTATTTTACGACCGCCATAAAGCAGCCCCCTCTCCCTCTGCGGGCGCTGTGGAGCGGACCCGCTGCAACCTGATCCTTCAGATCTTCACAGGAGAGTTATGACACCTCCCAGGTCCACCCATGGCTGCGCCTCTGCCCAGTCATGTGAAATCCATAGATTTGGGCCTAATGAATTTATTTAAATTGACTGATTTCCCTATATGAACTGTAACTCAGTAAAATCTCTGAAATTGTTTTATATTTTTGTTGTGTGTGTGTGAGAAAGTAGAAGAGGTTAATTTAGTCATTTCTGGAAATTAGGTAGTCTTAGATGGATCACTAAGTTAAGGACAAGAATTCCCTTTTTTACTAGCCAAGTAAATTTCCCAACTTGGGGATAATAAAGGATATTTTACTTTACGGGAAGAGGAATGTCTGTACAGGAAGTAGATAATATTTAGAAAGGCTGACTGTCTTTCTCCCTACAGTAGAGCGTCTGTTTCCTGTCTGTGTTTATTGCTATTTATGTTTATAGTTTGTTTACTTGTCTCTGCAGGCGTTTGAGCTGGCCACTGGGGACTACTTGTTTGAGCCCCATTCCGGGGAAGATTACTCCAGGGACGAAGGTAATGATACGTACTCTACTGCTTGATTTGGATCTATGTAGGCTGGTCTTTTCCTGTCTTAGTGTTTCGATGGTTGTCTCTACGCTGTAGCAGTCTGTTTTTGAATGTATGTTGAATGTAGGGCAATTATATATTTTATTTTATGTTGAAAATGGCAGGTATGTACATATGTTGGAAATTGCTTCAGCTGCCTAATATGCAAGGAAGAGCCATTTTTTGGATTTGTGACATTAACCATTGGCCTACTGTGAAAAGCTTTACCAAAATATGAATGCGTTGTCATTTAATCTCCATCACCTTTTGGGTTTTAGTTGGTCCTAAATATGAATTAATGATTTAAAAACCAACAATGATGCTTTTTGCAGTAGGCGGTGTGTATTTGATGGTACAATACTGTGCAATGCGTTTGGTAGTACAATATTGTATGATTTTGAATAGTATTCCAGTTGACAATATAAACACCACGGTTTGTGTAACTCCTTTAGTGATATTAGTTGAATAGCCATTTGGGCTCTCAACTCTGTTCTTGGAGATATGGTCCTGTAGGTTTTCACTCCAACCCTAATCTAACACACCTGATTCTAATAATTAGCTGGGTGATGAGTTGAATCAGGTTAGTTACAACTGGGGTTTGAGTGAAAACCTACAGGAGGATAGCTCTCCAGGAACAGGGTTGGAGTGAGAACCTACAGGAGGATAGCTCTCCAGGAACAGGGTTGGAGTGAGAACCTACAGGAGGATAGCTCTCCAGGAAAAGGGTTGGAGTGAGAACCTACAGGAGGATAGCTCTCCAGGAACAGGGTTGGAGTGAGAACCTACAGGAGGATAGCTCTCCAGGAATAGGGTTGAAGTGAGAACCTACAGGAGGATAGCTCTCCAGGAACAGGGTTGGAGAGACTTGGTTTAGCATACATGAGCTAGCCTGGTCCTATTGTGCCTTAGCCAACTATTCCATCATTGTCATGCCATATATTTCCGGAAGAGTTGGCAGTAGCAGTTATAGTCAATCTTAAAGGGCCAGTTTCCCAGATATTTTAAGCCTAGTCTTGGACTAAAAACCATGTTCAGTGTAGATCTTCCATTGAAAGTGCTTTTTAGTCCAAGGAAACCTGTTTGGTGTTTATTGGACATTATTGTTATGAGTAAATCTATGATCATGTGATGTTGGGTACCTACCTGCATTCCTGTGTCTATTTCCCCTATAATAAATTGGAGCCATATTTCTGAAGATGGGGCCCACATATCCCCACCCTTCTCCTATTCATTCCTCATTCACCTCATCCCTACGTTACTCTTCAGCTGTTCTCCACCTCCTTCGCTGCCTCTGTACCATGCTTTGCTCACATCTGCATGTGCAGTTACCTTTTTCAGTTTGTAGCGGCTTGATTGTTTCAGTGGCGTGTTGGCTGAGAAAGCCCCGGGCTACGCTACATCTAACTGGCACGCCTTGCCTTGTGCAGCCTTATAAGGAGGAATGTCATTTCAGTTTACTATATGATGTCTTCAGGTGCTGTTGTCAGCTACAGCTAGCTGTCTCCTACTGCTCACACCTTGAATCTAAACATCTCCTTATAGATTGGCTGTGTATACTGCCTTGATGAGTTTGTTTCCATTTCTAACAGCTAACCGCAATGAATGACTTCATTACCATTCTCCATCTTATTGGCGTGTCTTATGTGCAACAGAAACCAAGTATCTTCCTCCTGCACCAGACGTTTGTGCTGTCTTGCCCAACTCCTTTGGTCATTGTCACAAGACTTCAGTCCACTGATAACAGAGGCTTTCTGCACTAAAAACCTCTTTTCAAACCACTGAAGTTGTTTGGTTGGTAAAGATACTGTGGCTTTCTCTGTAGAATTAGAATCATTCTAGGGTTTTGTCATACATGTGCGTCATTTCATGCCATTACGCCGTCATCTTTATCCATTTGTCTTAATATGCTGCCACTTGGCTCTGTTCTGCTTCTTCACCATCCCCTCTCTTTCCCTGTATACTCTGCTTTCTCTCCTCCACTTTGTCTCCCTCCTCTGTTTCTGCTCTCTCCTTTTTCACTGTTCTATCCCTCTCTCTCTGTGACCTGCCCCGGGCCTCCAGACCACCTAGCTCTGATTATTGAGCTGTTGGGGAAAGTTCCCCGCCACTATGCACTGAGTGGGAAATTCTCACAGGAATACTTCACCAGAAGAGGTATGCTACTGTGTGTCTGTGGCCTGCCCTGGGGGACGTGGGAGGGGTGTGGGGAGAGTAGGGAGGTAACGCAGGCAAGGTCCTCTGACGGCAACAGAAGTCCCACCACCCAATTGCTAACATTCTAATGTCCGGTTGGTACCAACTATAGTAGGGATTGGTTGAAGTTCAATTCAAATCTCCCGACCATCTGATCTAAGCCATTATGACACCAATGTTGATGAACATTTGCTAATCAACTTGATTGGAGGTAAACAACACACTTCTCGTCATGAGCCGTCCAGCCGTTACTGAGAACCACATACCGGATTTTTAACAGGGTCGTTAGCATTAGGAAAAAATTACAATTTCTTGCCCCAACCTAGCATAACATAGCTCAATATCTAGTTGTTGGATAAGGAGGAGACTACAGCATCCATAAAGTGATCATTAGACTTGCCACCTTTCGGACTGAAATATGTTTGTAGGGCCAACAGTTTTGATGTATAATGTATCGCTCTCTTACTACCTTTTTTGTAGAATTTCTGAGAATTTCTGACAATGCTAACATGCTATACCAGTCAGATAAGAGCTAACATTGGCTAGGTAGCTAACCAACAAGCGAGGAAAGCTAGATATATTTTGCCAAGTCAGGTTCTTCATATAACGCTAAAGTCATGTCTAAACGGCTGACCTAGACTCTTAGGTGTAATCAGAGCACTAACAAAAATGCACAAATAAGCTAGCGAACGTCCTTGGCTGCTATGCTAGCCAGTTAATGTTGTGTGCTAGCTACAATCAATGAGGCATTGCTTAAGTTTACTACCGAACTGGCTAGCTGAGCCAACGTTACCCCACAAAACTGTACTATAACTCAATTTTGATAATATATGATAGCTACATTCTTCCACAAAACATAGCTAGCTAAATAGGCTCAAAGCAAACGTCAAATGTAAATGTATGTAAATGTCAAACTTTGAATGTGTCACAGAGCTAGCTAGCTACCTTAGAATGCATGCAATGGGCATTGCAAAACTAGCTAGGTAGGCTACTCAGTAGAGCAAGCTACAGTAAGACAAGGTAGACAGATTTCAAACAGGACAAACACTGCAGTTAGCTATGCTTCATTTCATCGACCTAAGAATAACCAAGACTACAACACACACCATAGCCGAGAAAAATGAGCTATGTTGAACTGCGCATAGAAAATGGTTGAACCCCATACGCACCTGTAAACAGAGCCTCGGTTCAGTTGTGCACTGCAAGTGTGCAAATGCATGCTAGCAACTTACCAGACTCGACTGACAGCATCGCTGTTTCAAACATGTAGAATAAATTCTGGCATACTGATAAAGTGTCAAGTTACTTTTCAGTGTGTGCCCAGAAATGCAAACACCCAGCTGGTTGACAGAGAGCCGGGCCATCTCTATGGGCTCGTTGATGTCCTCCCACTGGACCATCTCTATGGGCTCGTTGATGTCCTCCCACTGGACCATCTCTATGGGCTTGTTGATGTCCTCCCACTAGGACCATCTCTATGGGCTTGTTGATGTCCTCCCACTAGGACCATCTCTATGGGCTCGTTGATGTCCTCCCACTGGACCATCTCTATGGGCTTGTTGATGTCCTCCTCCCTCTGGACCATCTCTATGGGCTTGTTGATGTCCTCCTCCCTCTGGACCATCTCTATGGGCTCGTTGATGTCCTCCCACTGGACCATCTCTATGGGCTCGTTGATGTCCTCCTCCCTCTGGACCATCTCTATGGGCTCGTTGATGTCCTCCTCCCTCTGGACCATCTCTATGGGCTCGTTGATGTCCTCCTCCCTCTGGACCATCTCTATGGGCTCGTTGATGTCCTCCCACTAGGACTATCTCTATGGGCTCGTTGATGTCCTCCCACTGGACCATCTCTATGGGTTTGTTGTCCTCCTCCCACTCCACTGTGTGATGTCAGAGTAGACCACCGTTGTCCCGGGGAACATTCAGATGACTACCTCAATCAGCTCACGTCTGACGCATCAGGGCTGTCCCATTTGTGTGTCCTAAGTATTTTCCACTGAGGTTTGGACCAAAAATCAACATCCATGGAAGAGATTCCCTTAAAACACACCACTTCGATACAGCTAGTTAGGAGAATTTGCTCTCCTAACCTGCTACAAAAAGTCACTTGTATCGAAGTGGCGCGTTTTTAGGGAATATCACGCCCGTGGACTTCTACCTCAAGGCCAGTCTGGACCGCACAAAAAAAAAGACGTCCAAAAGATGTCGGTGTACGTCCCCGTAATACGAAATAACCATCAACAAGCAAATGGCTTTAAGGAGGATCTGGGGTTCTCACTTATTCAGTACTTTGAGTCACTTACAGGAACTGGTATGTTCATAATGCAAAGCAGCTGTTGATATTCACCCCCCCTCCCCTTTTTTTTTAAAGGGAGAATCCATATGTTTTGCATAAATGCAAATAGCCATGTCTACGAATCGATAGCCAGGGCCCGGTATAGCGATGGAACTCGAGCGTTTTTAACGATTCAGCATTTCAATAACGGCCGAAGAACTCTCACGCGTTTCCCAAAACACGGCGTAGGGAGAAGTTTCAATAAGCACGTCGTTGGAGCATGTCTATACTGGTTTGAAAGAAAGGCAGTGCTGCTCTCGGTTCAGCGTTCTCCTTTCAAATCTTTCCTTAACATTTAGATTCTGATCATGGATCAGCTCCGCGTGAGAACATCACTTATGGCAAATATTGAGGCGGCTTATTTTAATGCTTAGGCTATGTACTAAAGCAAATATTTGAGACATTGTGCATATGTTAGGCCTACATATCAAGAAATTGGTGCAAAAAAATTGGACAGTATCCTACAATTAGCAAAATAGAACTCAATTGATTTCAATATAATTTAAATATAGGCCTATGCAAGCTACTGTATTTTAATGCAGTCATCACGGTTTTAATTTGAAGCATCTTTTTACCCTTTGCTTGTTTATAACAATTGCTAAGACAATACAAAAGTTCTCAGGCTCTATAGACCTCTATATGAGGGACTGTATCCAACAGACCACCGCTTGATGTAATGTTGGGCACCTACTGACCAACATTGTTTTATGAAATATATATGTTTCTCAATGACATTGCTAAAATAAAGGTTTAAGGAACTAGCCAGGCACCACATTTAATTCAATACAAAACAGCTCACTCAATCAAACATGATGGTCTTGTAAGTATAAAGCAAAGCTTGCTTTCATATAATAAACAAGCTTGAAAAGGTAGTGGAATGGGATCAAATTGTATTTTATTGGTCACATACACGTGATTAGCAGATGTTATTGGTCACATACACGTGATTAGCAGATGTTATTGGTCACATACACGTGATTAGCAGATGTTATTGGTCACATACACGTGATTAGCAGATGTTATTGGTCACATACACGTGATTAGCAGATGATGTTATTGGTCACATACACGTGATTAGCAGATGATGTTATTGGTCACATACACGTGATTAGCAGATGATGTTATTGGTCACATACACGTGATTAGCAGATGATATTGGTCACATACACGTGATTAGCAGATGTTATTGGTCACATACACGTGATTAGCAGATGTTATTGGTCACATACACGTGATTAGCAGATGTTATTACAGGTGTAGCAAAATGCTTGATTAGTGTGGAGGATCCAATACTTTAACTTCTGTGGTACAAATTACAGTATTGTGGGAGCACCTCCTAAGAGAATGAATTTGAATCCTAAGCAACCTTTAGGATTCCAACCTAGCCAAACCAAAAACAGTTGACCTGTCAGTCAATCTGCAAATCCGTGACTCAAAACCACCAGATATTTGCAATAAAAACGAATTGTTATTAAAAAAAAACAAATGTTAGTTCCAAAAAACAATTTTAAAATCCACTTTTTAAAATGACTAAATATGTAACAACTTCCAGGCACTCTGTCTAGAGTACACTGCTGCCAGGGCGTCATGGCAACTACCTAATTGAATTCAAAATGTTGTCTCAACCGATGGTGGGCACACAACATCCGATTATGTGGAATGTGGTCTAAACTACAACATATGCGAATAGGAAGAAAATATATACTTTTTTTTTAGATAATTGACGTTAAAGGTTAAATTAATTTGTAAGCTTTTAAATGATACCTTTTTATCTCTTGAATGTTTTGGCATTAGGGTCCAAAAATACACATTCTGACCACTTCTTTCATAGGCAAACATGTTTAAATCTAAACGTGTGCTGTCAAAAAATATTTGAATTTAAAGTGATTGACCCCTGTTTTCAGTGGGTTTAAAAGAGATTGTACACCACAAAAATAACGGTGGGTTCTTCTAAGTGCTGTCAGACTGACCCCCTCTCAACCCTCCCTCGCCCCTCCACCCGGGATGGGCCTGTGACTGGAACACTGTCTGATGATATGTTGTTGGTGTCATCCCCCCCCCTCTCTTTTCTTACTCTTATCTTGTCAGACCATATTGCATTGATCATTGAGCTGCTGGGGCAAGTCCCACGCAAACTCATAACAGCTGGGAAATATTCCAAGGATTTTTTCACCAAGAAAGGTAAAGTTTCTAAATGAAGACCTGTCACCCCGTTGTTGTAAACGCCAACATTTGTGCCTGTAGTTCATAGTGACGTTTCATTTTTTTTGCCCGATGTTCCTCTATGCTCAATAGTATTGTTAAATCACAATCACAAGTTTACTGCTGAATGACAGTCTTACATTTTTATGTATAGCAAGAGGAGAAAGAATGTTTTAATGACAGTCTTGTGTGTTGTGTGTCTGTCATGGTGGTGAGTTTTGTGATTGTATTGTCATGTCCCCCTGTCATGGTGGTGTGATGAGAAACCCTGTCTGACCGACCTACCTCTCTTTCTGAGACTGACTGTGCTGTCTCTCTGTGTCTAACCCTGTTCTCTTTCCTAGGTGACCTGAAGCACATCACCAAGCTGAAGCCATGGGGGTTACTAGAGGTGCTACAGGATAAGTATGAGTGGCCCAAAGAGGAGACTGATTGTTTCGCTGACTTCCTCCTCCCCATGCTGGAGCTGGTACCAGAGAAGAGGGCCACGGCCGCAGACTGCCTGCGCCACCCCTGGATCGCCCCCCAGTGACAGCCTCCAGTACTGCAAATCAAAATACCCTGGTGCCTATTCAGTAGGCAAACATTGTGGAATGTTGCAGATAACTGTCATGACTAGAGGTGACATGATTCCCTTTTCTACATGTCATAGAGGCATTAATGTTCTACATTAGAGATTTGTATCAGAACATTCCAGAACGTTTTGTCCTGCTGAATGCACCCCCTTCGCCTGGATTGCCCTCCCCAATGGAGCCTTCCAACCACTGCAATGTAAAACCATGTGAAGTTACTGAACCTTCAGCTGTATGGTGTTGAACAGAGATACGATCATCTGTCAAATAGAACAGGGAATTGGGTCCACTTTATTCATTCAATTTCTATCTTCAATGTCACGTTTTGAATTTTGTCATTTAGCAGGACATGCTTATCCAGAGGGACTAAGTGTCTGCTAAATGAGTGAAAAGTAAAATGAGCCTCTCATTTTCCTAAATACACCCCTGGATGTATTCCCTCTAGGTGTCGTCTCTGGTCACTGCGATGCAAATGAAACCCCTCACAAGAGACTTGTTGCAACAGAGCACTTTCCAATTCAACCATATCTGAGATGACGACTTATTTATTTCTGTTTTAGATTTGTTTTCTTACATTGTGTTCTTATTATCATCAAGGAGTGTCTGTAAGCTTTTATTTGTTTCTTTCCATTGTACTGATTGTGTTTAAATAAGCCAGTAGGCAACATTGGTTTATGGTCATTTTGGCGGTCCAGAATTCTGTGCTCCGTACACTACTCCCTTGTATGAAGACTTGTCTTTGTAATTGTTATTGTGACTCTCTCTCACCACCATCTTGTTTTGTTTTATACCTGCACAAGACCTGGAAAAGATCAAGATCAATGAACTGCCCTTCACTTTTGTAATCCTTTTTCCGTTTAAATGACTTGATACCACTTGTTTTCTTTCCTCTGATAAATGTCATTGATGTCCGTCTGTGTTCACTTTAAGAGTTCTCCTGTGTTACACCTTCCCCCTGTAAGACATTTGTTTTGTATTAAGTGTAGTATTAGGAAGTTGCACATAGGGCAGATGAACAGACTCGTAGGTTGCCCTCTAGTCTCTTTTCTGACTGAGCTATTTCTAGGTCTTCACCACCCATAAATACAATGGAGGACTGTCTTGCTATTTTTAGATCAGCCAGTAAAAAACATATCTGACATTGTTCAGAATCCGTTTATAATACTAACTTTGCATAAATTCACTTTGAGCCAATGGGAGACTGGTTTTGTGGGTTTAATTAAGTAAGATGTTCATAAGAACACCATTTAAAGAAGAGAAATTGTGAAAAGATACATAAAATGATGTGTGTGTGTGTATATATATAAATAACTGTACCAAGGAATTTGCCTTTCTGTATATTACAGCCGTGTACAGTTTTTAACAAATCGTAGGGGTGTGGCTGAAATGGCACCCTTTTTCCTATGTAGTGTGCACTACCTATGGAATAGGGTGCCATTTAGGGTGGCCCCTACTATGTCTGGGTAGTATTGTGTCAATAAAGCATATGGAAGAAGTGTGCGAGCTCTTTTGTGTGAACGTCCGTCAGCTGTTAATGTCTGTTATTTGTCCGTAAGATGAGGTGTTCTAATGGTCAGGGTTTTGGAAATTGTGGGAGGGGGAGTCACTGCGAAATGCAAAGCTAATTTTTACACGTCGAAATGATTTCCTCAGGTTCCTCTTAATTTCCATACTGTAGTGATGTCCTAAGTAAATGTTTTCACCTTTTTGAGTTATTGGGGTCTAGTGGAAGAGAAGGCCATTTTACAGTCGTAGTCGGAAGTTTACATACACTTAGATTGGAGTCATTAAAACTCGATTTTCAAACACTCCACAAATTTCTTGTTAAACTATCGTTTTGGCAAGTTGGTTAGGACATTACTGTGTGCATGACAGAAGTAATTTTTCCAACGATTGTTTACAGATTAATTCCCTGTATCACAATTGCAGTGGGTCAGAAGTTTACATACACTAAGTTGACTGTGCTTTTAAACAGTTTGGAAAATTCCAGAAAATGATGTCATGGCTTTAGAAGCTTCTGATAGGCTAATTGACATAATTTAAGTCAATTGGAGGTGTACCTGTGGATGTATTTCAAGGCCTACCTTCAAACTCGGTGCTTCTTTGCTTGACATCATGGGAAAATCAAAAGAAATCAGCCAAGACCTCAGAAAAAAAACTTGTAGACCTCCACAAGTCTGGTTCATCCTTGGGAGCAATTTCCAAATGCCTGAAGGTACCACGTTCATCTGTACAATCAATAGTACGCAAGTATAAACACCATGGACCACGTAGCCATCATGCCGCTCAGGAAGGAGACGCGTTCTGTCTCCTAGAGATTAACGTACTTTGGTGCGAAAAGTGCAAATCAATCCCAGAACAACAGCAAAGGACCTTGTGAAGATGCTGGAGGAAAAAGGTACAAAAGTATCTATATCCACAGTAAAACGAGTCCTATATCGACATAACCTAAAAGGCCGCTCAGCAAGGAAGAAGCCACTGCTCCAAAACCGCCATAAAAAAAAGCCAGACTACGGTTTGCACATTGGGACAAAGATTGTACTTTTTGGAGAAATGTCCTCTGGTTAGATTAAACAAAAATAGAACTGTTTGGCCATAATGACCGTCATTATGTTTGGAGGAAAAAGGGGGAGCCTTGCACGCCAAAGAACACCATCCCAACCGTGAAGCACGGGGGTGGCCGCATCATGTTGTGGGGGTGCCTTGCTGCAGGAGGAACTGGTGCACGTCCCAAAATAGATGGCATCATGAGGGAGGAAAATTATGTGGATATATTGAAGCAGCATCTCAAGACATCAGTCAGGAAGTTAAAGCTTGGTTGCAAATGGGTCTTCCAAATGGACAATGACCCCAAGCATACTTCCAAAGTTGTGGCAAAATGGCTTAAGGACAACAAAGTCAAGGTATTGGAGTGGCCATCACAAAGCCCTGACCTCAATCCTATTAATAATTTGTGGGCAGAACTGAAAAAGTGTGTGTGAGCAAGGAGGCCTACCAACCTGACTCAGTTACACCACCTCTGTCAGGAGGAATGGGCCAAAATTCACCCAACTTATTGTGGGAAGCTTGTGGAAGGCTACCCAAAATATTTGACCCAAGTTAAACAATTTAAAGGCAATTTACCTAATACTAATTGAGTGTATGTAAACTTCTGACCCACTGGGAATGTGATGAAAGAAATAAAAGCTGAAATAAATAATTCTCTCTACTATTATTCTGACATTTCACATTCTTAAAATAAAGTAGTGATCCTAACTGACCTAAAACAGGGAATTTTTACCAGGATTAAATGTCAGGAATTGTGAAAAACTGAGTTTAAATGTATTTGGCTAAGGTGTATGTAAACTTCCGACTTCAACTGTACATCAAGCTCCGTTTCGCCCGTCAGGGTTAATCGCACATATTTGAAATGTCAATTTAAGACACTATAAAATTGTATACCACCGTACAATAAAACAAAAGGTCTTCATATTAGGAGTTCTGCAATGCCTCTTGTCTAGCTTGATTCTTTGCCCAACTACTGTTGATGGGACATTTTTTCATGACAAGTACAATGAACTTACCAAGGAACAAAAAACTTTAGAATTTCATTCAGAAAGTAAAATGTGTATTGACGATTGTACACTTATTGTTTACAGAAAACATTTAATTCATCCAAAATACTAAAATTAAACTTTAATTACCAAGGCTCAGAAGAGGACAAAAACACCAAATGAAAACAGGGTGCCGTTGGGGACAATACAGTCTAAAGAACTGCCCTCTAGCATAATGAGTTAAAAAACATCATGTTTTTGGAGGAAAGGACACCTTTGTGTATATTGTAAAAACACTAGCCGTGGAGGCCTTGCCGTATCCCTGGCCTGATCATCATGAGTGCCAGAATGATGCATTGTTCTTCCGTCTCTTCATACTCCAGTGCCTCATTGCTTTTCTGGAATGGAAACAGGATGAATGAAATTTAGATAAATAAAAAAAGTAGGGAGATGTCCTGAGATAATCCCAGTGTCCCACACTCCAAGCCATTTACTATTCTGTATCCCTCATGCTACAAAAATGTTCTTTTTTCACTCCCCCCCCAATTTTTTTGTTGTTGAATTAATCCCTCACACAACAAATATCACCTAATTTTGTTCTCTCACCTTGCCCCTCCACTTCGAAGTCATCCGGCAGCAGTTTGTCCTGTCTGTTACCCAGTGTGAAGGCTAGGAAGGCCAGGATGAGAGAGTCCAAGACACAGATCATAGCCAGGATGTAGGTCCACCTCACTGTACAGTTCCCCAGGGTGTACTTGTCTGTCCTCTCGCCACACATCCTCTTCACCTCCGGGGCATCCCAGCCATCAGGGTAGATCATACAGCCCATCACCATCAGGATGGCTGGGGAGGGAGGGAGGGACGGACAGACAGACAGACAGACATTACCATTAGGATGGCTGGGGAGGGAGGGAGGGACGGACAGACATTACCATCAGGGTAGATCATACAGCCCATCACCATCAGGATGGCTGGGGAGGGAGGGACGGACAGACAGACGGACAGACATTACCATTAGGATGGCTGGGGAGGGAGGGAGGGAGGGACGGACAGACATTACCATTAGGATGGCTGGGGAGGGAGGGAGGGAGGGAGGGAGGGAGGGAGGGACGGACGGACGGACGGACGGACGGACGGACGGACGGACAGACAGACATTACCATCAGGGTAGATCATACAGCCCATCACCATCAGGATGGCTAGGGAGGGAGGGAGGGAGGGACAGACGGACAGACAGACAGACAGACAGACATTACCATTAGGATGGCTGGGGAGGGAGGGAGGGAGGGACGGACAGACATTACCATCAGGGTAGATCATACAGCCCATCACCATCAGGATGGCTGGGGAGGGAGGGAGGGACGGACAGACATTACCATCAGGGTAGATCATACAGCCCATCACCATCAGGATGGCTGGGGAGGGAGGGACGGACAGACAGACGGACAGACATTACCATTAGGATGGCTGGGGAGGGAGGGAGGGAGGGACGGACAGACATTACCATTAGGATGGCTGGGGAGGGAGGGAGGGAGGGAGGGAGGGAGGGAGGGACGGACGGACGGACGGACGGACGGACGGACGGACAGACAGACAGACATTACCATCAGGGTAGATCATACAGCCCATCACCATCAGGATGGCTAGGGAGGGAGGGAGGGAGGGAGGGAGGGAGGGAGGGACGGACGGACGGACGGACGGACGGACGGACGGACGGACGGACAGACAGACAGACAGACAGACAGACAGAGTGGAGACTATCCACAATGGTTGTGCCAATAATATCTGATGTATCATAAGTGTTGTGTTAAAAGCCTTGTACATCAGTTGTAAAACCTGAGTACGTACGGAGCCTTTCGTATAGATATAGACTTGTACTAAGAGACAAAACATGACATGTATCATGTTACATGTAATCCATCTACCCCTTGAAGGTAGGCGTGAACGTAGGTGTCAGAATCTGGACTCAAACAGAATCCCTTCGGGCTGGCGTCCACAGAGTTGTTGTTATCTGCTGACACTGGACCCAAGCCACCTCTGAAAGAGGAGAGATGTCACTGGGGAGTCGCTGACTGTACACGATAGGTTTGTCACCTCTCCTGGACAACAGGAATGACAACTACAACCAGGGGCCGGAATGACTGTACATACCGTATGACTGTACATACCGCGGTGTGACTGTACATACCGCGGTGTGACTGTACATACCGCGGTGTGACTGTACATACCGCGGTGTGACTGTACATACCGCGGTGTGACTGTACATACCGCGGTGTGACTGTACATACCGCGGTATGACTGTACATAACGTATGACTGTTTGTGAGCCAAGGTTGCCTAGAGGCTGGATAAAGAGGTGGACCCCCCCCCCCCCCCCCCCCCCCAGGCCCACTCCTGGATGTACATTGTGTCTCACCAAACACAGGACACTATACATTAAAATGTACAGGTTAGTTAGGTTAGAGAATATCTTCTAATCTCACCTGACGCAAACTGCATCCACCCACAGATCTTGTAGACGCTCCCGGTGTTGCAAAACCAGAACAGAGTGAAACAGACCATACAGCCCACTATCAGCAGCATGGATGTACCCACGAAGAAGAGGGCTGTCCTAAAGGCTGGGGACGGGATGGACGCAAAGTCCAAGGCGCTTCCTTTATGGAGGAGGAGGAGGAGGAGGAGGAGGAGCAGGTTGAGGGGGAGGAAGAGAAGAAGATTACTGCAATGATCTCTGATGTCCAATGAAAAATAGTCTTCTGCGTTATTCAAACCCCTCCGAAAGACATACAGAATAGGCTACACATACAGACTAGGCTACACATACAAAATAAGCTACACATACAGACTAGGCCATACTACTATTAGTATAGGATCTCTGTGGGTTGGAGAGACTGGAGCAGAGGGCAGCCATACTACTATTAGTATAGGATCTCTGTGGGTTAGAGAGGCTGGAGCAGAGGGCAGCCATACTACTATTAGTATAGGATCTCTATGGGTTAGAGAGACTGGAGCAGAGGACAGCCATACTACTATTAGTATAGGATCTCTATGGGTTAGAGAGACTGGAGCAGAGGACAGCCTTACTACTATTAGTATAGGATCTCTGTGGGTTGGAGAGACTGGAGCAGAGGACAGCCATACTACTATTAGTATAGGATCTCTGTGGGTTAGAGAGGCTGGAGCAGAGGACAGCCATACTACTATTAGTATAGGATCTCTGTGGGTTAGAGAGGCTGGAGCAGAGGACAGCCATACTACTATTAGTATAGGATCTCTGTGGGTTAGAGAGGCTGGAGCAGAGGACAGCCATACTACTATTAGTATAGGATCTCTGTGGGTTGGAGAGACTGGAGCAGAGGGCAGCCATACTACTATTAGTATAGGATCTCTGTGGGTTAGAGAGGCTGGAGCAGAGGACAGCCATACTACTATTAGTATAGGATCTCTGTGGGTTAGAGAGGCTGGAGCAGAGGACAGCCATACTACTATTAGTATAGGATCTCTGTGGGTTAGAGAGGCTGGAGCAGAGGGCAGCCATACTACTATTAGTATAGGATCTCTGTGGGTTAGAGAGGCTGGAGCAGAGGACAGCCATACTACTATTAGTATAGGATCTCTGTGGGTTAGAGAGGCTGGAGCAGAGGACAGCCATACTACTATTAGTATAGGATCTCTGTGGGTTAGAGAGACTGGAGCAGAGGGCAGCCATACTACTATTAGTATAGGATCTCTGTGGGTTGGAGAGACTGGAGCAGAGGGCAGCCATACTACTATTAGTATAGGATCTCTGTGGGTTGGAGAGACTGGAGCAGAGGACAGCCATACTACTATTAGTATAGGATCTCTATGGGTTAGAGAGGCTGGAGCAGAGGACAGCCATACTACTATTAGTATAGGATCTCTGTGGGTTAGAGAGGCTGGAGCAGAGGGCAGCCATACTACTATTAGTATAGGATCTCTGTGGGTTAGAGAGGCTGGAGCAGAGGACAGCCATACTACTATTAGTATAGGATCTCTATGGGTTAGAGAGGCTGGAGCAGAGGACAGCCATACTACTATTAGTATAGGATCTCTGTGGGTTAGAGAGGCTGGAGCAGAGGGCAGCCATACTACTATTAGTATAGGATCTCTGTGGGTTAGAGAGGCTGGAGCAGAGGGCAGCCATACTACTATTAGTATAGGATCTCTGTGGGTTAGAGAGGCTGGAGCAGAGGACAGCCATACTACTATTAGTATAGGATCTCTGTGGGTTAGAGAGGCTGGAGCAGAGGACAGCCATACTACTATTAGTATAGGATCTCTGTGGGTTAGAGAGGCTGGAGCAGAGGACAGCCATACTACTATTAGTATAGGATCTCTATGGGTTAGAGAGGCTGGAGCAGAGGACAGCCATACTACTATTAGTATAGGATCTCTGTGGGTTAGAGAGGCTGGAGCAGAGGGCAGCCATACTACTATTAGTATAGGATCTCTATGGGTTAGAGAGGCTGGAGCAGAGGGCAGCCATACTACTATTAGTATAGGATCTCTGTGGGTTGGAGAGACTGGAGCAGAGGACAGCCATACTACTATTAGAATAGGATCTCTGTGGGTTAGAGAGGCTGGAGCAGAGGACAGCCATACTACTATTAGTATAGGATCTCTGTGGGTTAGAGAGGCTGGAGCAGAGGACAGCCATACTACTATTAGTATAGGATCTCTGTGGGTTAGAGAGGCTGGAGCAGAGGACAGCCATACTACTATTAGTATAGGATCTCTGTGGGTTAGAGAGACTGGAGCAGAGGGCAGCCATACTACTATTAGTATAGGATCTCTGTGGGTTAGAGAGGCTGGAGCAGAGGACAGCCATACTACTATTAGTATAGGATCTCTGTGGGTTAGAGAGGCTGGAGCAGAGGGCAGCCATACTACTATTAGTATAGGATCTCTATGGGTTAGAGAGGCTGGAGCAGAGGGCAGCCATACTACTATTAGTATAGGATCTCTGTGGGTTGGAGAGACTGGAGCAGAGGACAGCCATACTACTATTAGAATAGGATCTCTGTGGGTTAGAGAGGCTGGAGCAGAGGACAGCCATACTACTATTAGTATAGGATCTCTGTGGGTTAGAGAGGCTGGAGCAGAGGACAGCCATACTACTATTAGTATAGGATCTCTGTGGGTTAGAGAGGCTGGAGCAGAGGGCAGCCATACTACTATTAGTATAGGATCTCTATGGGTTAGAGAGGCTGGAGCAGAGGACAGCCATACTACTATTAGTATAGGATCTCTGTGGGTTAGAGAGGCTGGAGCAGAGGACAGCCATACTACGCCCATTAAACAGTTTAGTGATTATAACATTCTCATCACAGTTTTTATTCTGTACTGAAGAATGAACTGCTGACATTGTGTCAACGGTGGACTAATGAACAAAATACTAAAAGATCGTTATTGTGTAAAGTGACCCTTTAAAGAGGCAATCTGCTGTTGAAACAATTACAAAGCCACTCCCTGCCACTGTTTCGGTTAAAATCAGAGGGATGGGACTGGAGAAATTTTACCACTCTCAAATGTATAGACAGAGCTATGGATGCAAGGACTGATCATCCATGATATCAAACTAATATTTGTAACCATATTTTGAGACTATATAGTGATTGATTACATGTACTTTGTTTACAAACATTTGGAGTAAAACAATCTTATAGTTTGGGTTCTGATGAGGTACAATAGTTTAACTAAGCTCATAAGTTATATTCTTCAAGAATCATCAGGTTCATATCACTTATTTTTATGTCCAAAAATAGATGTAGCAACTGCAGACTGGTCCTTTAAGTGCCTTGCCTTTACAGATGAGCTCAGAGGTCAGCGCGTTGCCGATACAGTAGTGAAACAGGCCGAAGTATCCAGCCTGCGGGGTGTTGACGCTGTCCCCGATCCAGTACGGTTGGATGAACACCACCATTTCTATGATGGAAAAACAGATGGTGAATATCGCCCACAGGACGCCGACGGCTCGCGCGTTCCTCACGTAGTTGGTGTGATAGATTTTGGCCGCCTCCTGTGCAGGGAGCATTTTCTCACTTTTTGATTTGGTCTCAACTTTCTCTGTAGTTGACATCTTGTTGACGCGGAAATAGAGGGCTATGAGGGTGAAAGCCTGGGAAGATGCGCAGAGAACACTTCTCGAGTCACCAGAAAGTCACCCGTCTTGAGTCACCAGAGATACTTTTCAGCACTTACTGTCAGTTACTGTCAGTTTGAGTTTCTCTTCAATGCCAGCTTGTTTTCTGTGAATGCTCCGTTTGATCGTCTGCCAGACACTTTAACTTGTCATTTCAAATTATAATTGAATGTATAAAAGGAAGATTTAAGTCCACAAAACAAATCTTTTCTAATACAAGACCCACTGAGCGCTCAGGTCATTGTCTTTGTTTTACTTAGCCTTGACGTCCGTGAGAAGATCAGTGCTCTGTAGCAGCCGACAGATCCTACTTGTGTAGAGTTGGTGTGTCTCCTACGGTGTTGGAATCAAACCGTGCCGGTAATGGTGTGTGATATGTTGAATTATTCAAGGTCAGGAGATGAGAGGCGTTAGGAGTGATGGAACACGTTGCTTAGTGGAACCAGATACATCTAGCTACGTGTTAATCATTTTGATTTATTTATAAGGCTGTTGACTAACTAACAGGACAATTCTCCAATGTGATGTAATAACCTCAACATTGTTCACAAACGCAAAAAAGTAGTTGTTTTTAATAACACAACATAGCTTTGTTACAATATTAAATGTCCAATGCAGCCGTTTTTATCACAATATCAAATCGTTTCTGGGTAACATTTAAGTACAAAGCCATCAATCACTTAACACCATTCATTTCTATTTGAAGACTCAAAAGCGCATTAAAGCCAAATGAAATCGGTTAAGATGGCATCTCATGGAGACATAATGTGCGCAGTTTGAGGTTACTCCAGGATGTGAATTCTCAGTGCTGCCTCCTCTAATTGAGTAACTCAAGTTGAACGCCGACGGCAACTCAATTATCCTTAGAACTTTTCTGTGTGCAATTTAAAAATAATCGTTTCAAGTGAAGATTCACCACGAAGATTGCCATTTCCCCATTCCTTATCCTGTTTTCTGCAGTGCCACGGTCGGCCTTGAACTTGCTTCAATGAGAGGGGCAGTCATTCTCCCCTGGTGTAAATGTACAGAGTTTACTGGCATGTCACATTGGAGTCACACGATACTAGCACAAGGCATAGCTAAATACTGTAAAAACATGATATAGCTCTGGCCCATGGTTTCCAGTAGCCGACAATTGCTGTTTTTTGGCCAATAAAAAAAAAAAATGAAAAGCTGATAAATAAAACTGTTTCCGGCCAAAATTAACAGTGGATGTAAATACCTTTGACCCTCACGCATATCAAGTTATAGGTTAATTTGCATAATTGTGTGGAATTAAATTGGCCTGTGTGTATTTTCGTTAGTTGTAATGTATCTTATTTATCCAACACAACTATCACACAAGCACAGCATACAGAGCCCATTTTGAGAGGGATTTCTCCTGCATATCCTCAGCTGGTTACTGCTGGAGTAAAACATGTGCTTTTATAATACCATCCATTAAGCAACAGTTCTAAATGCAAATAGTCCATTTGATTACCTGTTCAGGAGTCTTATGGCTTGGGGGGTAAAAACTGTTGAGAAGCCTTTTTGTCCTAGACTTGGCACTCCGGTACAGCTTGCCATGCGGTAGCAGAGAGAACAGTCTATGACTGGGGTGGCTGGGGTCTTTCACAATTTTTAGGGCCTTCCTCTGACACCTCCTGGTGTAGAGGTCCTGGATGACAGGAAGCTTGGCCCCAGTGATGTACGGGGACGTACGCACTACCCTCTGTAGCGCCTTGCGGTCAGAGGCTGAGCAATTGCCGTACCAGGCAGTGATGCAACCAGTCAGGATGCCCTCGATGTAGCAGCTGTAGAACCTTTTGAGGATCTTAGGACCCATGCCAAATCTTTTTAGTTTCCTGATGGGGAATAGGCTTTGTCTTGGTGTGTTTGGACCATTCTAGTTTGTTGGTGATGTGGACACCAAGGAACTTTTAGCTCTCAACCTGCTACACTACAGCCCCGTCGATGACGGGGGATGTTTACGTTTTGCCAAAAACGAGAAAAGAAAAATAACCGTTTAGTTTTATTACTACATTGTAAATACAATATTATATTATCGATGATACTTTCATAATTTAATATTGAAAACAATTTACCTAATGTTCTAATATTTTTTTATGGCCCCTGTCAGTCAATTAAAATGATAAACATCAAAAAGTTAAAAATCTACTAATTCGAGAGCACCAGCCTCTGCTATAAGGAAAGGGGGATACCTCATCAACTGAAACCCTTCAACTGAAATGTGTCTTCCGCATTTAACCTCTGGATCAGAGAGGTGCGGGGGACTGCCTTAACATCCACGTCTTCGGCGCCGGGGAACTGCCTTGCTCAGGGGCAGAACGACTGATTTTTACCTTGTCAGCTCTGGGATTCGATCCAGCAACCTTTCGGTTACTGGCCCAACGCTCTGATACACCGTGATCATTGGCAGCTAAAGAAATGAGCGCATGGAACTCATATCCTATAGACCATTCCAGCAGTAGGCCTATAACTTTAATAGCGAACTATGTAAAAATAGGCCCACATAATGCTGACAAATAAAAACAGTAGAAAATATGATAACTCAGTTTCTTTCAATCACATTCAACTCTACTCAGCCTCTCTACCTCCCCTTCTATCTGTCTTGAGCTAATCATTATAGTGAAATGCAACATTTGTATCAAATCAAACAATTGTGTCTGTCCGGAAGCTTTCGCTAGCGAACTTGCAACATCTTATCAACTAGCCTATCAACATCTTATCAACTAGCCTTATCAACATCTTATCAACTAGCCTATCAACATCTTATCAACTAGCCTTAACAACTAGCCTTATCAACTAGCCTTATCAACATCTTATCAACTAGCCTATCAACATCTTATCAACTAGCCTTATCAACATCTTATCAACTAGCCTTATCAACATCTTATCAACTAGCCTTATCAACATCTTATCAACTAGCCTATCAACATCTTATCAACATCTTATCAACATCTTATCAACTAGCCTATCAACATCTTATCAACATCTTATCAACATCTTATCAACTAGCCTATCAACATCTTATCAACTAGCCTATCAACTAGCCTAATCAACATCTTATCAACTAGCCTATCAACATCTTATCAACATCTTATCAACTAGCCTAATCAACATCTTATCAACATCTTATCAACTAGCCTTATCAACATCTTATCAACTAGCCTATCAACATCGTATCAACTAGCCTTATCAGCTAGCCTTATCAACATCTTATCAGCTAGCCTTATCAACATCTTATCAGCTAGCCTATCAACATCTTATCAACATCTTATCAACTAGCCTATCAACATCTTATTAACTAGCCTATCAACATCTTATCAACATCTTATCAACTAGCCTTATCAACTAGCCTTATCAACATCTTATCAACATGTTATCAACTAGCCTTATCAACTAGCCTTATCAACTAGCCTTATCAACTAGCCTTATCAACATCTTATCAACATGTTATCAACTAGCCTATTCCAGGGCCTTAGAGTTTCCCGCGCCACTGAGCTCGGGACAGACAGCTGTTTTTGCACAAAGGAAAAGTGTTCAGGTATTTGAAGAAATTTCCACTGGTTATATGGGATCATCAGATCATTATATTTTGCTCTTTCACACCAAGGCTAGTTGGTTATTGAGGGGGAGATTGTAGGAAATATGTTTTAAATAACCTACTGTGAGGAACTATAGTTTTAATAGGCTGTATTATCATTCACAATGGATACTAAAAAAACCGACTGAGTTGATTTTCCTACATTCTGCGGAGCAGAAGATACTTCTATGTTTGCTCAGTCTCCCTCAACATTAACAGGACAGAACAAACAGACACATGGAGCACAACAAACAAGATACAATTTGATTTATTTATATAAATCTCGTAAATGATGGTTATGGAATAAACCAAAAATCGTGTTTCTCCCAAGTGTAGCAAGTTGTGAACTCTGGAAACAATGTTTCCACTCTGAGAATGAGAACAGTAAATGACTGTGATTAATAAATGCAGTTACAGAAATTAAATGTAACCAAAATGACAGGGATTAACAATACATTTACTATTGTTCAACTAAACTAACATATGGAATTGTTTTAAGACGGTCATACCATCGATCATTTAGCTATTTGATTTTGAATTTTAGGACCACTGTATGTATAAAACAAATATTTTAAAAAGTATGTGATAAAATATAGATTTAGGCCTTTACTACTATAGCCCGTAGAATAACACATTGAATAACACATTCATAAATGGCAAAACAGACAGTCCAGAAATAAGTCATAAGGAATAAGGTTTTGAAGTGTTTTTTTAGACACATGTTTAAGCCCTTTTTTTTTATTGCACAAAACTACAGTGGCGAGAAAAGGTATGTGAACCCTTTGGAATTACATGGATTTCTGCATACATTTTACATAAAATCTGATCTGAGCTTCATCTATGTCACAACAATAGACAAACACAGTGTGCTTAAACTAATAACACACAAATTATTGTATTTTTCTTGTCTATATTGAATACATAATTTAAACATTCACAGTGTAGGTTGGAGAAAGTATGTGAACCCCTAGGCTAATGACTTCTCCAAAAGATAATTGGAGTCAGGAGTCAGCTAACCTGGAGTCCAATCAACGAGACGAGATTGGAGATTTTGGTTAGAGCTGCCCTGCCCCTTAAAAACACTCACAAAATTTGAGTTTGCTATTCACAAGAAGCATTGTCTAATGTGAACCATGCCTCAAACAAAATAGATGTCAGAAGACCTAAGATTAAGAATTGTTGCCTTGCATAAAGCTGAAAAGTACCTCTAAAAGTCAGTCCATGGTAAGACAAAGTGTCTATAAAGGGAGAAATTTCAGCACTGTTGCTACTCTCCCCATGAGTGGCCGTCCTGCAAAGATGACTGCAAGAGCACAGCGCAGAATGCTCAATGAGGTTAAGAAGAATCCTAGAGTGTCAGCTAAAGACTTACAGAAATCTCTGGAACATGCTAACATCTCTGTTGACGAGTCTACAATACGTAAAACACTAAACAAGATTGGTGTTCACGGGAGGACACCATGGAAGAAGCCTCTGCTGTCCAATAAAAAACATTGCTGCATGTCTGAAGTTCGCAAAAGAGCACCTGGATGTTCCACAGCGCTACTGCCAAAATATTCTGTGCACAGATATAGTTGTGTTGTTTAGAAGGAACACACAGCACTATGTGTGGAGAAAAAAAGGCACAGCACACCAACATCCAAACCTCATCCCAACTGTAAAGTATGGTGGAGGGAACATCATGGTTTGGGGCTGCTTTGCTGCCTCAGGGCCTGGACAGCTTGCTATCATCGACGGAAAAAGACATTCCCAAGTTTATCAAGACATTTTGCAGGAGAATGTAAGGCTATCTATCCGCCAATTGAAGCTCAGCAGAAGTTAGGTGATGCAACAGGACAACAACCCAAAAGACAGAAGTAAATCAACAACAGAATGGCTTCAACAGAAGAAAATACGCCCAGTCAGTCCTGACCTCAACCTGATTGAGATGCTGTGGCATAATCTTGAGAGCGGTTCACACCAGACGTCCCAAGAATATTGTGGAACTGAAACAGTTTTGTAAAGAGGAAGGGTCCAAAATTCCTCCTGACCGTTGTGCAGGTCTGATCTGCATCTACAGAAAGCGTTTAGTTGAGGTTATTGCTGCCAAAGGAGGGTCAACCAGTTATTAAATCCAAGGGTTCACATACTTTTTCCACCCTACACTGTGAATGTTTACACGGTTTGTTCAATAAAGACATGAAAAAATGTAATTGTTTATGTGCTATTAGTTTAAGCGGACTGTATTTGTCTATTGTTGTAACTTAGATGAAGATCAGATAAAATATTATGACCAATTTATGCAGAAATCCAGGTAATTCTAAAGGGTTCAGATACATTTTCTTTCCACTGTACCTCAATACATCCATTCCTTTTTTAAACCGGAAACAGTAACCTTCAGACTAGTCCCGTGACACTTGTGGAGAACACAATGGTATTCGTAAGAATCAAATCTTTCCCTAGAGTGGTCATATTTAGTTTTGTAGGCCAACCATTCAGACACTACAGACGTTTTTGTGAGAAGATCGATTTTCGGGATGTCTCGCGGTCTGACAAACACCGCTGTTTCTTGGCCACCTTCCACCGCAGATGAGGAAGGCAGACGTAGGCCGTGTCTAGACTTGACAGTTCAGCTTTAGAATTCATCATAGAGTTCTGATCATGGAATTCCGAACGGTCATGCATCTACACCTACATAAATGTGTCCGGATTTCCTGTTCCTGCGCTGTAATCAAATGCCAGTTTTTTTTATTCTACAAACGGTGGAATAGGCAAAATATGATAATAACACAACAACTGATGGCAGTAGCTAACTACTTTAGGAGAACTAGCCAGCTAACCTCTGTAGCTAGCCAGCAAGCTAGCAGGCAACGCTAAAGGGATCGCAAACGGGTTAGCATAACTCTAGCCAAACAAAACATTTTTATTTCTAAATATAAGACATTTATGATAACATTTATGAGGTGCCTCTGGGTCACAAAACACACGTTTTCTGGAGACTAGTGTGAGGAATGCTGATGACTTCGCCCACTGTATGTGATTTCGGTAGCCTGATATGCGTCCAGACTGAGGAGAAATCCATACACCTGAAGTAGTCAGCCAGATCTGAACACAATCAGACCACAAAGCAACTTTAGTGCATCTAGACCTGTCTTTTCAATGCGATCTTCTTATTCTGATAGCAGAAGTTGCATGTAAGTGTCAATTGTCTCTAAAATAGAATTTGTTTCTAAAATAGAACTTAAAGTGGGTTGTCAACCGCCATATACAATCCACAGAAGAAGAAGACTTAAAGAGGAGAGATTACTAGAAACGAGAGTTCTCCTTTTATCTGTGCTTTAATTGTTGGAATAGAGAACACACGGTTTTGTGTGAATCAAAACTGGTCAACATTCTACAAAGATCCTGCAAAAAAATAAAAATGACCATGTACATTTCAGGTAAAATAACAACCCAATGTTTATATCCCAGGACAAATTAACTAGCAACAGCAAGTTAGCTAGCTAAATGTCCATGAATGTTTCATATGTGTTTCGACCTGTCCACAAATGAATATATCGTTATTGGCATTGGTGTAACAGATTTAAGTAAAAATACTTTAAAGTACTACTTAAGTAGTTTTTGGGGTATCTGTAATTTAATTTACTATTTATATTTTTGACAACTTTTACTTTTACTTCACTAAATTCCTAAAGAAAATAATGTACTTTTTAATCCATACATTTTCCCTGACACCCAAAAGTACTCGTTACATTTTGAATGCTTAGCAGGACAGCATTTCTTTCCAATTCACGCACATCCCTGGTCATCCCTACTGCCTCGAATCTGGCAGACTCACTAAACACACGTTGAGTTTGTAAATTATGTCTGTGTCAGTGTGACCCTGGCTATCCATAAATTAAAAAAACAAGAAAAATGGTGCCCTCTGGTTTGCTTAATATAAGGAATTTGAAATTATTTGGATTCTTAAGTATATTTTAGCAATTACATTTACTTTTGATACTTAAGTATATTTAAAACCAAATACTTTTACTCTAGTATTTTACTGAGTGGCTTTCACTTTTACTTGAGTCATTTTTTAAGGTATCTTTACTTCTACTCAAGTATGATGTTTGGAGACTTTTTCCACTACTGTTATTTGGTTCAGAAGGCGTATTGATATTTCAACCTGCGTGTCCTGACCGAGTCTGATGGGGATAGACAAACTCCTGAGCACGGAGCCATTTTGACCATCATGTGAGTGTTATGTGGGACTAATGTATAAACCCTTGTAAACAAGATATGGTCAACAGTACCCTCCATTGGACAGAACCGGTAATTCCTCTGCTACTGAGGACAGGGATTGAAGAATTTTGCTCTCTCTATTTAAAAAAAAAGTAACCTTTATTTAACTAGGCAAGTCAGTTAAGAACATATTCTTATTTACAATGACGGCCTACCCCAGCCAAACCTAAACCCGGATGACGCTGGGCCAATTGTGCGCCGCCCTATGGGACTCCCAATCATGACCGGTTGTGATACAGCCTGAAATTGAACCAGGGTCTGTAGTGACGCCTCTAGCACTGAGATGCAGTGCCTTAGACCACTGCACCACTCTAACCCCCAGCTCATAATGATATCCTAACTGATGTCCATGTTGATAGTGATGATAGTGTGTAATAGAGGTTTACTATCCTGCTGGTCCTAGATCTATAGAGTGCCAGTGCTTAAATGCTCAATTGAATAAATACATGTTTATCTTCATATCAGGGCACGTGATTTATGCCACATTGAAATTACAATGTTAAAATGGTTCATTCAAAATTGGAAACGCTAAACAGAAATTGGAAATTAAAATGGTAAACAGTAAATGGTCAATGGTTAACAGTAAATCAAATCAAATTGTTTTAGTTACATGCGCCGAATACAACAGGTGTAGACCTTACAGTGAAATGTTTACTTACAAGCCCTTAAACCAACAATGCAGTTTTAAAAAATACGAATAAGAATAAGAAATAAAAGTAACAAGTAGTTAAAGAGCAGCAATAAAATAACAATAGCGAGACTATATACAGGGGGGGGGGGGGGGGGGTACCGGTACAGAGTCAATGTGCGGGGGCACCGGTTAGTTGAGGTAATATGTACATGTAGGTAGAGTTATTAAAGTGACTATGCATAGATAATAACAACAGAGAGTAGCAGCGGTGTAGCCAGTCTGGGTAGCCATTTGCTTAGATGTTCAGGAGTCTTATGGCTTGGGTGTAGAAGCTGTTTAGAAGCCTCTTGGACCTAGACTTGGCGCTCCGGTACCGCTTGCCATGACTAGGGTGGCTGGAGTCTTTGACAATTTGTATGGCCTTCCTCTGACACCGCCTGGTATAGAGGTCCTGGATGGCAGGAAGCTTGGCCCCGGTGATGTATTGGACCGTTCGCACTACCCTCAGTAGTGTCTTGTGGTGGGGGGCCGAGCAGTTGCCATACCAGGCAGTGATGCAACCGGTCAGGATGTTCTCGATGGTACAGCTGTAGAACCTTTTGAGGATCTGAGGACCCATGCCAAATCTTCTGAGGGGGAATAGGTTTTGTCGTGCCCTCTTCGCGACTGTCTCAGTGTGCTGGTCAATGGTTAACAGTAAATGGTAAATGGTTAACAGTAAATGGTAAATGGTTAACAGTGAACGATAAATGCACTGAGCAAAGTTAAATGGAAAGTGTCTGTTTTCATTTTCCAACTGCCCAATTTAGCATTTTCTCTTTTAACTTACATTTTTTAGAAGTGTATGCAAATTGCTTGCTGGAGGCATGCTCCAGGAGAGAAACACAACACCACCATGCAGTGAGACAACCTAGCTATGCTAGCTACCCAGGAGAGAAACACAACACCACCATGCAGTGGGACAACCTAGCTATGCTAGCTACCCAGGAGAGAAACACAACACCACCATGCAGTGGGACAACCTAGCTATGCTAGCTACCCAGGAGAGAAACACAACACCACCATGCAGTGGGACAACCTAGCTATGCTAGCTACCCAGGAGAGAAACACAACACCACCATGCAGTGGGACAACCTAGCTATGCTAGCTACCCAGGAGAGAAACACAACACCACCATGCAGTGGGACAACCTAGCTATGCTAGCTACCCAGGAGAGAAACACAACACCGCCATGCAGTGGGACAACCTAGCTATGCTAGCTACCCAGGAGAGAAACACAACACCACCATGCAGTGGGACAACCTAGCTATGCTAGCTACCCAGGAGAGAAACACAACACCACCATGCAGTGGGACAACCTAGCTATACTAGCTACCCAGGAGAGAAACACAACACCATCATGCAGTGGGACAACCTAGCTATGCTAGCTACCCAGGAGAGAAACACAACACCATCATGCAGTGGGACAACCTAGCTATGCTAGCTACCCAGGAGAGAAACACAACACCGCCATGCAGTGGGACAACCTAGCTATGCTAGCTACCCAGGAGAGAAACACAACACCACCATGCAGTGGGACAACCTAGCTATGCTAGCTACCCAGGAGAGAAACACAACACCACCATGCAGTGGGACAACCTAGCTATGCTAGCTACCCAGGAGAGAAACACAACACCATCATGCAGTGGGACAACCTAGCTATGCTAGCTACCCAGGAGAGAAACACAACACCGCCATGCAGTGGGACAACCTAGCTATGCTAGCTACCCAGGAGAGAAACACAACACCACCATGCAGTGGGACAACCTAGCTATGTCACACTGTCTGTGTATTGATCTTAGATCAGTCTAACCGACAGGGTTTGAACCTGGTGTCCTGTACACTAGTAGAACATATCAGCCTGTTAAGTGTAAGTCGACGTAATTTAGCTCGGGGAGCAAATGCAATTTTTCTGGTTTCAGGCAAAGTTACTCATTGCATGTGCGTGGTAACTGAATTACTTATTTCCTGGTTAGTTGTTGGCATGATGAGTAACCTTGCGTGATACCTGAAGAGTTGCATTGGCTATAGGGCTTTGGTTTAGCGGGCTAATGTGCTCTTATAATCTGCAGAATACCTTTGTTTGAGCCCTGTCAGTCATATTTGGGCCGTGGCTCAGACCGGTCTTTTGTGAGGAGGAGGAGGTCAAAGGATGATGAATTGTAACTGAGGTGGTTCAGTTACAACACAAGCGTGATGAGTAGGTCTAACCTTGCCCTTAATAAGAGTTGCACAGGCTACCCGAGACAATGCCTAAGCCTCAGCTTAGCAGGCCTATGCTTTTCTGGTGCACTCAACAGCATCTGTGAAGACCCCAACGCCAAGGAGCCCAACAACAACTGAGCCAAGCGTCAACTGGGAACCAGCACGTAGGTGACTTCCTGGTTAAATAAAACATTTAATAAAAAACATCTCTTTAAACCCACACAGTGATCACACTGACTGACAAGAGAGGAAAGGTTATTATACTCAATGGGTATGAAGAAATTCTCTCTCTCGCTCGCTCTCTCTCTCTCATATCCCCATTGCAGCAACAAAAGATCTCCACTTGAGTGGAGAAATGAAACTATTCTTTAAACTTGTGATTCTTCAAACCCAAGTCACTTCAATGGATGCATTGGGACATTAAATCATTAAATGTTGATTGATATATTCACCTGTGTAGCTCAGTTGGATGTCGTCGCTTTAGATAAAAGCGTCTGCTAAGTGGCATGTAAATTCATCCTTCCGTGTTTGCTGTCTGCTTGGGGTTTAACCGTGATCACAATGCTGATGCCTTGGCCTGGTTGAATAGGTTTTTAAATTGGCTCATAAATCAAGTTACTTTTGTTAACACATTTCAAAGATTAAATATCTGCTCTTCCTAAACAGATTTGCTTATGACACCAGTGCAATGGATGCATTCATTATAGTCTGCTTACCATATTTGTTTATATTTGACTGTAAATCAGTCACATCACTCTAATGTTATTGAGGAAATAGCTATGGATAGAAATGATACAAACAGCAAAGACATTAAACAAACACAATCGGTATGCGACCAGAAGTGGAAAAACGTTGCCTTATGATATGTTTAGTCTTCACCCTTCACAGTACATACGGTATAGAGAAAGATGCTGCTCAGAATTAGAACAGACTCTTTCCATGTCTCTCTACCTTTTGAAGGCATTCAAATCACCATTCTCCTTATTGTATCTTTTAACTGATAGTATTTCAACCACTATGACACTATGGTGTGTATGTGTCAACTGTCTAAACCACCGTGGGGGGGATTGCTCCGTAACCTCACTCTGGGGGATCGCTCTGTAACCTCACTCTGGGGGATTGCTCCGTAACCTCACTCTGGGGGAGGTTACGGAGCAATGGGGGAGTGAGGTTACGGAGCGATCCCCCAGAGTGAGGTTACGGAGCGATCCCCCAGAGTGAGGTTACGGAGCGATCCCCCAGAGTGAGGTTACGGAGCGATCCCCCAGAGTGAGATTACGGAGCGATCCCCCAGAGTGAGGTTACGGAGCGATCCCCCAGAGTGAGGTTACGGAGCGATCCCCCAGAGTGTGGTTATGGAGCGATCCCCCAGAGTGAGGTTACGGAGCGATCCCCCAGAGTGAGGTTACGGAGCAATGGGGGAGTGAGGTTACGGAGCGATCCTCCAGAGTGAGGTTACGGAGCGATCCCCCAGAGTGAGGTTACGGAGCGATCCCCCAGAGTGAGGTTACGGAGCGATCCCCCAGAGTGAGGTTACGGAGCGATCCCCCAGAGTGTGGTTACGGAGCAATGGGGGAGTGAGGTTACAGAGCGATCCCCCAGAGTGAGGTTACGGAGCGATCCCCCAGAGTGTGGTTACGGAGCGATCCCCCAGAGTGAGGTTACGGAGCGATTCCCCAGAGTGTGGTTACGGAGCGATCCCCCAGAGTGTGGTTACGGAGCGATCCCCCAGAGTGTGGTTACGGAGCGATCCCCCAGAGTGAGGTTACGGAGCGATCCCCCAGAGTGTGGTTACGGAGCGATCCCCCAGGGTGAGGTTACGGAGCGATCCCCCAGGGTGAGGTTACGGAGCGATCCCCCAAAGTGTGGTTACGGAGCGATCCCCCAGAGTGAGGTTACGGAGCGATCCCCCAGAGTGAGGTTACGGAGCGATCCCCCAGAGTGTGGTTACGGAGCGATCCCCCAGGGTGAGGTTACGGAGCGATCCCCCAAAGTGTGGTTACGGAGCGATCCCCCAGAGTGAGGTTACGGAGCGATCCCCCAGAGTGAGGTTACGGAGCGATCCCCCAGAGTGTGGCTACGGAGCGATCCCCCAGAGTGTGGCTACGGAGCGATCCCCCAGAGTGAGGTTACGGAGCGACCACAACTGTGGCCGGTGGCTGAGGGGTGAGGCAGGGGAGTCAGGCCACAGCCTACTGAGGGAGGCATGCCTCATCCTGGTCTGGCACCTACGAGGAGATCTAGGGGCGGGGGATCCAGGCAGGTGAAGCCTGGAGATCATGTACCCAGCAGTCCTCACCCTGGGGTCACTGTGTTGGGCGAGGGGCCTGAGGGCCTGGAGGAGCGGGGTGGCCTCATTGTACTGCTGCCCCAGCGCTCCCCCTGGTGGCTCCCTGCAGAATACAATCACATTCATGTATTGTTATATCCCTATTTACAGCAGCAGTCACAAAGTAGCCTGATCCCAGGACTGTTCATGCTTGTACCTACTCCTCTGGTGTCCTTGTCAAGCCAGACATGTCATGACTGGTATGACAATGAGTGACAAGGAGATGGTATTTTTTTATTTTACTAGGCAAGTCAGTTAAGAACAAATTCTTATTTTCAATGAACAGTGGGTTAACTGCCTTGTTCAGGGGCAGAACGACAGATTTTTGTACCTTGTCAGCTTAGGGAACCTTTCGGTTACAAGTCCAACACTCTAACCACTAGGCTACGCTGCCGCCCTGGTATAATAACAATTAAACTGAATTTCACTCAGGCTAGTCAGAAAACCTGGCCTAAACCTTAAAACAGCAAGCAAAGCAACTCCCTAGAAGGAAGAAACCTGCCTGCAGCTCTGGTTAGACAGCAGGCCCAGCCAGTGGAGGAGACTGTCTCTGGGGCTGGAGGGGTGCAGCACTGACAGAAACCATGCTTCTACCTGGGGGAGAGGATGAACAGTTTAGATGGGGTTTGTCACCAGAGGCACTGTATTTAATAGAAGACAGAGACATGAGAACAGCACTGATGGCTGGTGGAACAAGTACTATAACATGAATCAAAAGAAGAAACTACACAACCCAAAAAAACTCAAAGAAAAAAGGTGACTACACAAAAGAGAAGTGGGAAGGAGGTGACCCAGATCCGCCTGCAGTACTCAGACCACAAATCAGTGCATGTGATGGGGGTGGGGGTGGGGGTGGGCTACTTTGATGGTTCTGTAACGAGGGTTAGGCCCTGGACTGCCCAGTGATTGTGTGTGACTGTGTGTGAGTGACAGGGGGGAGCTGCTTTGAATGGATCTATAATGAGGGTCAGGCCCAGGTCTATAGCCTGTGATTGACATACATTTGCTGTCCATGTCTGGCTGAGAGACTTGTAAGGAGCTGCTACAACTCACTCACCCTGCTACGACTCACTAACTCACCCTGCTACGACTCACTAACTCACCCTGCTACGACTCACTAACTCACCCTGCTACGACTCACTCATTCACTCACCCTGCTACGACTCACTAACTCACCCTGCTACGACTCACTCATTCACTCACCCTGCTACGACACACTCACCCTGCTATGACTCACTCACTCACTCACCCTGCTACGACTCACTCATTCACTCACCCTGCTACGACTCACTAACTCACCCTGCTACGACTCACTCATTCACTCACCCTGCTATGACTCACTCACCCTGCTTCGACTCACTCACCCTGCTATGACTCACTCACTCACCCTGCTACGACACACTCATTCACTCTGCTACGACTCACTCACCCTGCTACGACACACTCACCCTGCTATGACTCACTCACTCACTCACCCTGCTACGACTCACTAACTCACCCTGCTACGACTCACTAACTCACCCTGCTACGACTCACTAACTCACCCTGCTACGACTCACTCATTCACTCACCCTGCTACGACTCACTAACTCACCCTGCTACGACTCACTCATTCACTCACCCTGCTATGACTCACTCACCCTGCTACGACTCACTCACCCTGCTATGACTCACTCACTCACCCTGCTATGACACACTCATTCACTCTGCTACGACTCATTCACCCTGCTACGACACACTCACCCTGCTATGACTCACTCACTCACTCACCCTGCTACGACTCACTAACTCACCCTGCTACGACTCACTAACTCACCCTGCTACGACTCACTAACTCACCCTGCTACGACTCACTCACTCACCCTGCTATGACTCACTCACCCTGCTACGACTCACTAACTCACCCTGCTACGACTCACTAACTCACCCTGCTACGACTCACTCACTCACCCTGCTACGACTCACTAACTCACCTTGCTACGACTCACTAACTCACCCTGCTACGACTCACTAACTCACCCTGCTACGACTCACTAACTCACCCTGCTACGACTCACTAACTCACCCTGCTACGACTCACTAACTCACCCTGCTACGACTCACTAACTCACCCTGCTACGACTCACTAACTCACCCTGCTACGACTCACTAACTCACCCTGCTACGACTCACTCACCCTGCTACGACACACTCACCCTGCTACGACTCACTCATTCACTCACCCTGCTACAACTCACTCATTCACTCACCCTGCTACGACTCACTCACTCACCCTGCTACGACTCACTCATTCACTCACCCTGCTACGACTCACTCATTCACTCACCCTGCTACGACTCACTCACTCACCCTGCTACGACTCACTCATTCACTCACCCTGCTACGACTCACTCACTCACCCTGCTACGACTCACTCATTCACTCACCCTGCTACGACTCACTCATTCACTCACCCTGCTACGACTCACTCACTCACCCTGCTACGACTCACTCATTCACTCACCCTGCTACGACTCACTCACTCACCCTGCTACGACACACTCATTCACTCTGCTACGACTCACTCACCCTGCTACGACACACTCATTCACTCTCCTACGACTCACTCATTCACTCACCCTGCTACGACTCACTCATTCACTCACTCTGCTACGACTCACTCACCCTGCTACAACACACTCATTCACTCACCCTGCTACGACACACTCATTCACTCACTCTGCTACGACTCACTCACCCTGCTACGACACACTCATTCACTCACCCTGCTACGACACACTCATTCACTCACCCTGCTACGACACACTCATTCACTCACCCTGCTACGACTCACTCACCCTGCTACGACTCACTCACCCTGCTACGACACACTCATTCACTCACCCTGCTACGACTCACTCACCCTGCTACGACACACTCATTCACTCACCCTGCTACGACACACTCATTCACTCTGCTACGACTCACTCACATTGCTGCGACTCACTCACTCACCCTGCTATGACTCACTCACATTGCTGCGACTCATTCACCCTGCTATGACTCACTCACTCACTCACTCACTCACTCACCCTGCTACGACTCACTCACTCACCCTGCTATGACTCACTCACTCACCCTGCTACGACTCACTCACTCACCCTGCTATGACTCACTCACTCACTCACCCTGCTATGACTCACTCACTCACCCTGCTACGACTCACTCACTCACCCTGCTATGACTCACTCACATTGCTGCGACTCATTCACCCTGCTATGACTCACTCACTCACTCACTCACTCACTCACCCTGCTACGACTCACTCACTCACCCTGCTATGACTCACTCACTCACCCTGCTACGACTCACTCACTCACCCTGCTATGACTCACTCACTCACTCACCCTGCTATGACTCACTCACTCACTCACCCTGCTACAACTCACTCACTCACCCTGATATGACTCACTCACCCTGCTACGACCCACTCACCCTGCAGTTGAGGAGAGACTCCAGCAGATCTCTGTTCTCAGCTTGAAGAGGAGCCGTGTCACAAGCAGCTAAATGGAAAAAGAATGGATCAACACAACATTTATTATTAAAGTCTTACGATACCTGGACATTAATGCAGTATGTAATGTAATGCAGAGTAGAGACAGACAGACAGACAGACAGACAGACAGACAGACAGACAGACAGACAGACAGACAGAACCACACCACTTGGCTGGATCCTATGTGGTGTTTGTAGAGCATGTTGCAGTAGGAGGGCAGCCTCTGGATGAGGTCACGTTGGGTCTGAGAGGAGAGGAGAGGGAGACCAGCAGTCTGAGGCAGGGCTAACTGCTCCTCTACACTCTCACTGTTGGAGAACAGGGTCAGGACCAGAGGGGTGTTCTGTATGCCTGCCCGGAACACAGTAAACACAACACATCCACTATAACAGACCTGACACATGTTATGGACAGCACCATAGGGCTCTGGTTGTTGTTACGAAGAGAACACATTGTATCCTGCAGATCTTATTTTCACCCTACACCTCAAATAATGTATTTTTCTGTGTAAAGGCCGTCCATGTAGTTATTGTTATGCCACACAAAAACACAGGCCCGATAAAGTTATGACATTATTAAAGGTCTTTCTGACCAGCTATCTTACCATTGTTTCATCTTGGCCAACTCTACATTTCAAAACACATTGATGTGCGTGGTAACACTTGGGATCTTCTAACAACAGGTTGAGTATCCAGGAGAGATTCAGAGATGGTCTATAATCGTTGAGGCCTTGAACAAGAACTCTGCAGAACTCAAATAAAAACAGGTCGCAAGGAAATATCAACAGAAAAATTTCAATTATTAGTATCTTGATACATTTCAAATATATATTTTTGACTTAAAAGTAAATCACATTGGTCTTTGGTGGTATTATATAAAGACCACCTGGCAGGTCTCCATTCAAAAAGGATGAAATTGAACAACCTAGTTGATGAAGGAATTTTACCCCAATGCGGTTCATTGAAAGAAACGGCTGCTTATGTAACCGATGTGAAATGGCTAGTTAGTTAGCGGTGGTGCGCGCTAATAGCGTTTCAATCGGTGACGTCCCTCGCTCTGAGACCTGAAGTGGTTGTTCCCCTTGCGATGCAAGGGCCGCGGCTTTTGTGGTGCGATGGGTAACGATGCTTCGTGGGTGTCAGTTGTTGATGTGTGCAAGGGTCCCTGGTTCGAGCCCGGGTTGGGGCGAAGAGAGGGACAGAACCTACACTGTTACACTTACACCAGGCAAACGGGACTCCAGCAGAATACTGATCTCCCCTAGTATTTCTGCTTTATCAGACGGACCAGACAGTCAAGTTTCTTTATCAGTCTCCTCAACTCGTCCTGCTCCGAGCATCACGGAGATCATTTCAAAATAGTAAACAACCACAGATTAGACCTACTGCCGGTAACCGTACAACTCACTCCCATATTTCTTTACCGTAGTAACAAACGAACAACAAAGAAAGGAAAAGTGCAGTTGTCACTGCAACCCTGTCCTGCACATATGAAGCTGCTGGGTGAAGTTACGTTTGAGATGACTGCGGATGGAGAGGTAAGCAAGACAGACACTTCCCGCTCCCAGGAGAATATGAGTGGTGCCAACAAGATGGTCTAAAGAACTTGGCATCTTGTCTCTCTGTATCTGAGTCCCAGATCAAAAGCTCATTCTTTTGTTCTCCAAAGCCATGTTGTTTTGTTGTGCTTGATGACCCTTTTTAAGTGTACACATTGGTTCTGGAACACGACAATATAGTTCTGTTTTTGGAACCCAGCGTCTGGAATGCAAGTCAAAGATGATTTGCAGGTGATTTGCATTCAGGTAAGTGTGTGGATGTGTCTGGACCCCAGAAATAGAAGAACTACTGTTGTGATTTTATTTCTATGGTCTGGACATAGATGTCCAGACCATAAAATGAGTGTAGCCTACCTATACATGTTCCTCGCTGAACACACGCCTCAGGTAATTTGATCAATTAGTCTTCATGATTACCACTCACTGTCTCTGGATGGTAGGAATCTAATCTGGTCCCAGATCTGTTTGAGTTTGATTCTAATCTGGTCCAATATCTGTTTGAGTTTGATTCTAATCTGATCCCAGATGATTTAAACTGAGTTTGACAGGCCAATCAGATCTGGAACCAGGCTAACTTTGACTCACCCTTTGTGTTTTATTTTATGGGGCTTTAATCCTTTTAATTAGGCTGCTTATAAAGTATATCTTTAGCAATTAATAAGCAATCAGATAATTAAAATGTGTGAATAAAGACCAATTTCACATACCTTAACTGCACAAGTGATGCATTTCTGGCTTTGTCAAGTCTTCTGTGCACCAAATAATAGTTTAGAGATCAAACATTTATGAACAGACTAAAATCATGTGACTAAAATCCTAAACTTTCTCTCTGGCATTGATATTTTATAAACGGACAGGTTTCCTGCCTGGGAAAATCACTACATATTTTACACTAGGTTTACACTATCTGCATCCCAAATGGCACCGTATTCCCTATATAGTGCACTACTACCAATGGGTCCTGGTCCAAAAGTAGTGTACTATAAAGGGAATAGGGTGAAATTTGGGATGCATTCTGGGTAATCCAATAGGAGGGCAGAACCATTAGAGAAGAATGCCCTGTGGCACCGTGTCCGTTATAATGACCATGGCAGTTGTATTACATTTAGAGGCCAACTTTCATCAGGCAGAGCTACGCTTGTTCCTATGTGTGGAATTAAAAACACTGCAGGTGGAATAGGAGAGACTGTAATGCAATGCCCATCCAGACAACACCCACTCTTGTTTCTCCAACGTGATTAAGAAAACAATGACATATCATGGGTCTTCCCGATCTCATTTACGTTTTTTAAACGTTGCACCATAGCAGTAACCTATAGCTCACTAAAGATGAGTTTGCTGAGAAGAACAGAACTGTATATGTGGACAATAGGAACACATGATGTGATAGGACATGGGATTATAAGAGAGAGAGAAAGGGTAAGGGGGGGGAGAGAGAGGAGAGAGAAAAGAGAGAGACAAAGGAGAGAGAGAAATGACATGGAGTCCAGCAGCCACACATCTATCCCCTACTAACTCCCATCAGCACAGTAGGGTTCTAGAACTAAAGGAATGGAACCCAGGCACAGCCCATCACTCCCTAGGGAGGGAACCTGCATCACCATCGCTTAGGGTGCGTCCCAAATGGCACCCTATTCCCTACACAGTGCACTACTTTTGATCAGAGCCCTATGGACCCTTGTCAAAAGTAGTGCACTATGTAGGGAATAGGTCGCTTTTAGGGATGCAGACCTACTTAGTAGAGATCCTGTAGAGAGAACCGGTACAGCCAACCTCTTAAGCCCAGAGGGGCCATGAGACCGTAATAATTAACTATATATTCTACATGTATTTTATAGGCTAAACTACATCGAAAGGATCCTATTGGAATTCAGAGGACCATCTCTCTGATCCTGCAGAAACTAATGTTGACATTATAGAGACAGTGATCTGATCAGCATGTACTCCTATTAGCTTGTAATATGTGTGAGCACGTTAATAATTCACCAAGCACACAATACTCCCACAGGTTGGTGGAAAGGTAAGCCTGTTCTTAGACATTCTACCCAAGAACATAATGGAAAATCTACAGCTGAACCATCAATGGGCTGTCCTCACAGTACATGTCAAAATGTATCTTGAATCAGCACCATGGACACCACCCCACAAAGCTTAGTGGACACCACCCCACAAAGCTTAGTGGACACCACCCCACAAAGCTTAGTGGACACCACCCCGCAGAGCTTAGTGGACACCACCCCGCAGAGCTTAGTGGACACCACCCCGCAGAGCTTAGTGGACACCACCCCACAAAGCTTAGTGGACACCACCCTGCAGAGCTTAGTGGACACCACCCTGCAGAGCTTAGTGGACACCACCCCGCAGAACTTAGTGGACACCACCCTGCAGAGCTTTGTGGACACCACCCTGCAGAGTTTAGTGGACACCACCCCACAGTGTTGTAATGTTTAGGCTGTGACCTGTCTGTGACTGTGTCCTCTCACTTTCTTTGACTGTCTGAGCTGGAGTAAACTTAGAAGGATGGGCACAGCGGTGACTGTGGAGAGACTGTGAAAAGGGACAGCACAGAGAGAGAACAGAAAGAGAACAGAGAGAGAGAACAGAGAAAGAACAGAGAGAGAGAACATAAATAGATCAGAGGAGAGAGAACAGAAAGAGAAGAGAGAGAGAACAGAAATAGATCAGAGAGAGAACGAGAGAGAGAGAGAACAGAGAGAGAACAGAGAGAGAACAGAAATAGAACAGAGAGAGAGAAGCGAGTGAGAAGAGAGAGAGAACAGAAAGAGAAGAGAGAGAGAGAAAACGGAGAGAACCGAGAGAGAACAGAAAGAGAAGAGAAAGATAGAGAACAGAGAGAAGAGAGAGAGAATGGAAATAGAACAGAAATAGAAGAGAGAGAGAACAAAGAGAGAGAGGACAGAAATAGAAGAGAGAGAGAGAACAGAGAGAGAACAGAGAGAGAACAGAGAGAGATCAGAGAGAGAACAGAGAGAGAACAGAGAGAGAGATCAGAGAGAGAGATCAGAGAGAGAACAGAGAGAGAACAGAAATAGAAGAGAGAGAGAGATCAGAGTGAGAACAGAGAGAGAACAGAGAGAGAGATCAGAGAGAGAACAGAAATTGTTAAAGACCTTGAATGTGATCTTATACATTTGGAACATATTGTACGAATTGGAATTCATAACATATACAAATTGCAGGAAAACAATATTTAGATTTTGCAGGATGTAACATATCATAGGAAATGGATGACATTGTGCACAATTTTTGGGGACCTGTTTTAGCTCGTGAAGACTGCTTTTAAAACAACGGGCTAAAATGATACAAAACCTCTGTAGCAGCACATTAAGACTTTTGGAAGTTCAAGAAAACATAATTAAACAATTTTCCTCCCAATTATTCTGTTGGAATAATGTTTTGACCTCGTTTTGAAAATAAAAGACGATGGCCGAGACGAGAAATGTTTAAGATTTTATGTTCATGCAAATTCAGATTTCACAGTTACTGTTTGTGTGTTTTCAAAAACAAAAAGAGAAGTTCTGAGTACAATATTCATTATATTTACACAGCCTCATCCTCATCCGTGTTATCCCTTGCAATAATAGACTTGTAATGTGTACCACACAACAGATTTACAGTCCATTGAACTTGCATGTCTAGTAATGCACTCATATTTCATTTAGAATTGTTCCAACGCCATTGCTGGCTACCTACAGGGTTATTTACATACAGGTGTGCTGACTGGTCCGGTGGATACTTCTGCACGTCAGTCATATTCATATCAACACATTATTCATGGCTGTTGATAAGTAGAGGAACTAGCACATTAGAGGCTGCTGCCTTGAGGCATAGACGAGAAATCACTGGCCACTTTAAGGAACGGAACACTAGTCACTTTAATAATGTTTACATATCTGGCATTACTCATCTCATATATAAATACTTTATTCTATACTATTCTACGGTATCTTAGTCACTTTAATAATGTTTACATATCTGGCATTACTCATCTCATATATAAATACTTTATTCTATACTATTCTACGGTATCTTAGTCACTTTAATAATGTTTACATATCTGGCGTTACTCATCTCATATGTAAATACTGTATTCTATACTATTCTACGGTATCTTAGTCACTTTAATAATGTTTACATATCTGGCATTACTCATCACATATGTATATACTGTATTCTATACTATTCTACGGTATCTTAGTCACTTTAATAATGTTTACATATCTGGCATTATTCATCTCATATGTAAATACTGTATTCTATACTATTCTACATAGCTACATAGCTGTCTCTACATAGCTGTCTTTGTTTCAAAGATAATTGTGTAGGTTAGAGTAGTTTAGAGTAATTATCGAGGTTAGCTAGCCAGCTATTTTCGTCCTGCTAGCTAGCCAACTTCTACCGACTAGCAGCACTGTGTCACGGTTGTCGTCGGTTAAGGAGGACCAAAACGCAGCAGGTATGTGCAGGCTCATCTTGATGTTTATTTATTTTCAAAATGAACGTACAAAAATAACAAAAACACGAACGATCAACAAAAACAGTCTGGTAAGGCACAAGGCGAAACACAGAACAATCACCCACAAATAACAAACACAAACACACCCTAATATATGGGACTCTCAATCAAAGGCAGATAGACAACACCTGCCTTCAACTGAGAGTCCCAACCCCAATTAACCAAACATAGAAACAGACATACTAGACTAAACATAGAATACATGAAAACCAAACAGTGCCCAAAAACCCCGGAATACTTAAATCAAATGCCCCTTCAACAAACACACCACCCCGAACCACATAAAACGAATACCCTCTGCCACGTCCTGACCAAACTACAATACTAATTAAACCTTATACTGGCCAGGACGTGACACACTGTAGAAACTAATACATTACAACGGAACGATTTGATTAGTGTAGTGTTAGCTAGCTACTTAGTTGTCTTTGCTGTCTTTGTATCTAAGATAATTGTGTAGTTTAGAGTAATTATCGAGGTTAGCTAGCCAGCTATTTTCGTCCCCCGCGACGCCATTTCCCAAACCTAGCCAACTATTACCGACGAGCAGCATTGTAGAAACTAAATACATTACAAAGGAACGTCTTGATTAGTGTTATGTTAGCTAGCTACATAGTTGCCTTTGTATCATGATAATGGTGTAGTACTGAAACTATCGAGGTTACCTAGCCAGCTACACTTTCAAACAAAGTCAACAACGCAGCCACTGCTAGCTAGCCTACTTCACCAGCCAGCAGTACTGTATCATTTTAGTCATTTTAGTCAATAAGATTTTTGCAACGTAAGCTTAACTTTCTGAACATTCGAGACATGTAGTCCACTTGTCATTCCAATCTCCTTTGCATTAGCGTAGCCTCTTCTGTAGCCTGTCAACTATGTGTCTGTCTATCCCTGTTCTCTCCCCTCTGCACAGGCCACACAAACGCTTCACACCGCGTGGCCGCTGCCACTCTAACCTGGTGGTCCCAGCGCGCACGACCCACGTGGAGTTCCAGGTCTCCGGCAGCCTCTGGAACTGCCGGTCTGCGGCCAACAAGGCAGAGTTCATCTCAGCCTATGCTACCCTCCAGTCCCTCGACTTCTTGGCGCTGACGGAAACATGGATTACCACAGATAACACTGCTACTCCTACTGCTCTCTCCTCGTCTGCCCACGTGTTCTCGCATACCCCGAGAGCATCTGGCCAGCAGGGTGGTGGCACTGGAATCCTCATCTCTCCCAAGTGGACATTCTCTCTTTCTCCCCTGACCCATCTGTCTATCGCCTCCTTTGAATTCCATGCTGTCACAGTTACCAGCCCTTTCAAGCTTAACATCCTTATCATTTATCGCCCTCCAGGTTCCCTTGGAGAGTTCATCAATGAGCTTGACGCCTTGATAAGTTCCTTTCCTGAGGATGGCTCACCTCTCACAGTTCTGGGTGACTTTAACCTCCCCACGTCTACCTTTGACTCATTCCTCTCTGCCTCCTTCTTTCCACTCCTCTCCTCTTTTGACCTCACCCTCTCACCTTCCCCCCCCTACTCACAAAGCAGGCAATACGCTTGACCTCATCTTTACTAGATGCTGCTCTTCCACTAATCTCATTGCAACTCCCCTCCAACTCTCCGACCACTACCTTGTATCCTTTTCCCTCTCGCTCTCCTCCAACACTTCTCACTCTGCCCCTACTCGGATGGTATTGCGCCGTCGCAACCTTCGCTCTCTCTCTCCCGCTACTCTCTCCTCTTCCATCCTATCATCTCTTCCCTCTGCTCAAACCTTCTCCAACCTATCTCCTGATTCTGCCTCCTCAACCCTCCTCTCCTCCCTTTCTGCATCCTTTGACTCTCTATGTCCCCTATCCTCCAGGCCGGCTCGGTCCTCCCCTCCTGCTCCGTGGCTCGACGACTCATTGCGAGCTCACAGAACAGGGCTCCGGGCAGCTGAGCGGCAATGGAGGAAAACTCGCCTCCCTGCGGACCTGGCATCCTTTCACTCCCTCCTCTCTACATTTTCCTCTTCTGTTTCTGCTGCTAAAGCCACTTTCTACCACTCTAAATTCCAAGCATCTGCCTCTAACCCTAGGAAGCTCTTTACCACCTTCTCCTCCCTCCTGAATCCTCCTCCCCCTCCCCCCCCCCCTCCTCCCTCTCTGCGGATGACTTCGTCAACCATTTTGAAAAGAAGGTCGATGACATCCGATCCTCGTTTGTTAAGTCAAACGACACCGCTGGTCCTGCTCACACTGCCCTACCCTGTGCTTTGACCTCTTTCTCCCCTCTCTCTCCAGATGAAATCTCGCGTCTTGTGACGGCCGGCCACCCAACAACCTGCCCGCTTGACCCTATCCCCTCCTCTCTTCTCCAGACCATTTCCGGAGACCTTCTCACTTACCTCACCTCGCTCATCAACTCATCCTTGACCGCTGGCTACGTCCCTTCCGTCTTCAAGAGAGCGAGAGTTGCACCCCTTCTGAAAAAACCTACACTCGATCCCTCCGATGTCAACAACTACAGACCAGTATCCCTTCATTCTTTTCTCTCCAAAACTCTTGAACGTGCCGTCCTTGGCCAGCTCTCTTGCTATCTCTCTCAGAATTACTTTCTTGATCCAAATCAGTCAGGTTTCAAGACTGGTCATTCAACTGAGACTGCTCTTCTCTGTGTCACGGAGGCTCTCCTCACTGCTAAAGCTAACTCTCTCTCCTCTGCTCTCATCCTTCTAGACCTATCTGCTGCCTTTGATACTGTGAACCACCAGATCCTCCTCTCCACCCTCTCCGAGTTGGGCATCTCCGGCGCGGCCCACGCTTGGATTGCGTCCTACCTGACAGGTCGCTCCTACCAGGTGGCGTGGCGAGAATCTGTCTCCGCACCACGTGCTCTCACCACTGGTGTCCCCCAGGGCTCTGTTCTAGGCCCTCTCCTATTCTCGCTATACACCAAGTCACTTGGCTCTGTCATATCCTCACATGGTCTCTCCTATCATTGCTATGCAGACGACACACAATTAATCTTCTCCTTTCCCCCTTCTGATAACCAGGTGGCGAATCGCATCTCTGCATGTCTGGCAGACATATCAGTGTGGATGACGGATCACCACCTCAAGCTGAACCTCGGCAAGACGGAGCTGCTTTTCCTCCCGGGGAAGGACTGCCCGTTCCATGATCTCGCCATCACGGTTGACAACTCCATTGTGTCCTCCTCCCAGAGTGCTAAGAACCTTGGCGTGACCCTGGACAACACCCTGTCGTTCTCCACTAACATCAAGGCGGTGACCCGATCCTGTAGGTTCATGCTCTACAACATTCGCAGGGTACGACCCTGCCTCACACAGGAAGCGGCGCAGGTCCTAATCCAGGCACTTGTCATCTCCCGTCTTGATTACTGCAACTCGCTGTTGGCTGGGCTCCCTGCCTGTGCCATTAAACCCCTACAACTCATCCAGAACGCCGCAGCCCGTCTGGTGTTCAACCTTCCCAAGTTCTCTCACGTCACCCCGCTCCTCCGCTCTCTCCACTGGCTTCCAGTTGAAGCTCGCATCCGCTACAAGACCATGGTGCTTGCGTACGGAGCCGTGAGTGGAACGGCACCTCCGTACCTTCAGGCTCTGATCAGTCCCTACACCCAAACGAGGGCACTGCGCTCATCCACCTCTGGCCTGCTGGCCCCCCTACCTCTGAGGAAGCACAGTTCCCGCTCAGCCCAGTCAAAACTGTTCGCTGCTCTGGCACCCCTATGGTGGAACAAGCTCCCTCACGATGCCAGGACAGCGGAGTCAATCACCACCTTCCGGAGACACCTGAAACCCCACCTCTTTAAGGAATACCTAGGATAGGATAAAGTAATCCTTCTACCCCCCCCCCCCCTAAAAGATTTAGATGCACTATTGTAAAGTGGTTGTTCCACTGGATATCATAAGGTGAATGCACCAATTTGTAAGTCGCTCTGGATAAGAGCATCTGCTAAATGACTTAAATGTAAAATGTAAATGTATCTTAGTCACTTTAATAATGTTTACATATCTGGCATTACTCATCTCATATGTAAATACTGTTTTCTATACTATTCTACTGTATCTTAGTCCGTTCCACTCTGACATCACTCGTTCATATATGTATATAGTCTTAATTCATTCCTACTTATGTAACCGATGTGAAATGGCTAGTTAGTTAGCGGTGGTGCGCGCTAATAGCGTTTCAATCAGTGACGTCACTCGCTCTGAGACCTGAAGTGGTTGTTCCCCTTGCGTTGCAAAGGCCACGGCTTTTGTGGCGCGATGGGTAACGATGCTTCGTGGGTGTCAGTTGTTGATGTGTGCAAGGGTCCCTGGTTCGAGCCCAGGTTGGGGCGAAGAGAGGGACGGAACCTACACTGTTACAGATGTGTGTGTATATGTTGTGTAATTTGTTAGATATTACTGCACCGTCGGAAGCTAGAAGCACAAGCATTTCACTACACCCACAATAACATCTGCTAATCACCTGTCTGTGACCAATCACATCTGTTAATCACCTGTCTGTGACCAATAACATCTGCTAACCACCTGTCTGTGACCAATAACTTCTGTTAATCACCTGTCTGTGACCAATAACATCTGCTAATCACCTGTCTGTGACCAATAACATCTGTTAATCACCTGTCTGTGACCAATAACATCTGTTAATCACCTGTCTGTGACCAATAACATCTGTTAATCACCTGTCTGTGACCAATAACTTCTGCTAATCACCTGTCTGTGACCAATAACATCTGTTAATCACCTGTCTGTGACCAATAACATCTGCTAATCACCTGTCTGTGACCAATAACATCTGTTAATCACCTGTCTGTAATCAATAACATCTGCTAATCACCTGTCTGTGACCAATAACATCTGCTAATCACCTGTCTGTGACCAATAACATCTGTTAATCACCTGTCTGTGACCAATAACATCTGCTAATCACCT